>NW_007264001.1:0-804 GCF_000164805.1 Carlito syrichta | reverse complement strand
TTTTTGGTGTTGTTACCTTGAATCGCCAGCAGGTGGTGCTATCTCAGCTGCTCGCCCCAGAGGGGGTGGACCTGGACAGGAGTCGGGCAGAGGTCAGAGATGGGAGCCTGCTTCAGGGCACACAACAGTAGACTCACGGCCGGCTGGATGTCACGGTGGCAGCAGAGGTGGCAGCGATCCCAGCAGATCTTGCCTGCAGGGGCTTCAAGGATTGAAGTCGTGGATCGCCTCAGGCAGGGGTGGCACAATGTGCTATGGCTGTCACGAAAGCGGCAGCAGCGTGACGGCTGCTCTGTCTGTGACTGTAGTGGCTGTCCAGACTGCTGTCATGCCCCAGTGGTGGCCACAGCCGAACTCCATGTGAAGGGCAGGCTGCCGATGTTGGGATCCGCAGCCCCCAGGGAGAGATCCAGAGATCCTCTGCATTCTCCTTTGCAGAGGGTTTCATAGACCAGGCTGCCCCGTCACCATCTTGCCGGAAGTCGCTTCTAACTATTTAAGAAATTATTTCTATAGAAATATACACATCTGTTCACTGAATTGCTTATGAACCAAATTTACAAATAGAATTAGCTCATTTTTTAAAATCTCATCTTCTTTTGAAATTGATGGCCTAAACTATTTAGATATTATTTATGAGAGCTAAAAATATAGCATACCATATTTGTGTTCTTTTTTGGCTGTTATGATGAATATTACATTTTTCTCAGGCATGCTATTTTCCAGACAAATGTGTATTCCGTCATATTGTAATTAGAAATACAACTTCTTCTAGAATGTTACTTACGTCTTAATGAAAGGACA
>NW_007264000.1:0-782 GCF_000164805.1 Carlito syrichta | reverse complement strand
ATATATTGTCCTTTTTGCTTGGCTTCTTTGATTTCTTTTTTTTTCTTTTTTTTTTAGTGGGAGTCTCACTCTGTCACCCACACTGGAGTGCAGTGGCTGCTCTCAGTCACTGCAGCCTTGACCTGCTGGGGATCTGGTGACCCTTCTGCCTCAGCCTTCCAAGTAGCTGGAACTACAGGTGCGCACTACCACACCCGGCTAATTTTTTTGAGTTATTGTAGAGATGAGGTCTCACCAAGTTGCCCAGGTAGGTCTCAAACCCACCGGCTCAGGCAATCCACTCACCTCAGTCTCCCAAGGTGTGGGATTACAGGCTGAGCCACCGAGTCTGGCTTCTTTGATTTCACATATGACTCAAGGTTCATCCATGTTGGAGCATGTGTCAGAATTTCACTTATTCTGTGTGTATGTATGTGTGTGTGTTTGGGTCTCACTCTGTCACCCAGGCTAGAGTACAGTGGCATGATCACCGTTCACTACAGCCTCAACCTCCTGGGCTCAGTTTCCTGAGGTACTGGGACCTCAGATGAGTGCCACTACATTTGGCTAATTTTTTATTTTTTTGTAGAGACAAGGTCTTGCTATGCTGCCTAGGCTGGTCTTGAACTTCTGGGTTCAGACAATCCTCTCACCTTGGCCTACCAAATGTTGGGATTTCATGCCTAAGCCACTGAGCCCTGCAAAATTTCATTTGTTTTTAACCTTATTTTTGAATACTCTGCCACCTTCATTGTTCACTTGCCTCGGGGAACTTCTTGTTCCTTGAATGAATGCAATCATGT
>NW_007263999.1:0-686 GCF_000164805.1 Carlito syrichta | reverse complement strand
TTACTCCTTTGCCTTTTGAGGCCATCATTAGACTAGGTGAGCTCAATCATAAATGTATTAATAAAAGCAATTATAGCTAAATTTATCTTACCTTTATTCTACCTAAATATGTATCATGGATGCATACATTTACCAAATTAACAAAGTTACAGTACAGAATTTGTTATTTACAGATATGTTTCTGCAAAACCCAGAAGTAGGATTCTGTGATCTAAAAAAAAAAATCAATATGTGAAAAAAAAGAGATGAAGACACAAGCATACCAAACTCAGTCAGCTTTTTATCTTGTCTATAAAGATATACCACTTGGGATGGAATTGGTTGACCTTGGAGCCATATCCCACGAGTGAAAACTGATTATAAACTATCATTTAATATGTTTCAAATAAATTAAGGGACCTCTCCCAAAGTCCCCAGTTAACAAGCAACATATAAAGCAATCAATCAGATATAAACTTATTCCTTTTAATCAGTTCATTTTCTAAAAGAGACAGCTGTTTAAGAATTCTTCAGTGCCTTCCCTTTATTGGGTGAGGGGAGGGCAAAGGCAACTCTGTTATGAAAAATGCATCTTTTAAATTACGTATCCATGCTGGGCTCGGTGGCTCAGCCTGTAATCCCATGTCTTTGGGAGGCTGAGGTGAGTGGATTGCCCGAGTTCGTGGGCTCGAGACCCACCTGGGCAA
>NW_007263998.1:0-766 GCF_000164805.1 Carlito syrichta | reverse complement strand
CCTGCTGCTTCTCGTTCATGAAACTATTTTATTATTTAAAAAAAATATTTTTGGCCGGGTGCAATGGCTCAAGCCTGTCATCTTGGCACTTTGGAGGCCATAGTGAGTTAATTACCTGAGCACACGTGTTCGAGAACAGCCTGGACAACATGGCGAGGCGAGACCTCATCTCTACAATAAACAAAACAAAAACAAAAACAAAACTGCAGTCTAGCCTGTGCAACAGAATGAGACTCTGACTCTCTCTCTCTCTCTCTCTATATATATATATACTTGACAGTTTTAGTTTGAAATAACGTTAAACTCAAAAAAGCAATTAGGAGACTACATTGATTAGACATAAATTTTTAAAGCATATTTATTAGTAATTTCTTCATAAAGTTTCTTTTTTTGTTGTTTTTGAGTTGGAGTCTCACTCTTGTCACCCAGACTGGAGTGCAGTGGTCACTCCCGGCCACCGCAGCCTCGACCTGCTGGGCTCTGGCGATCCTTCCGCCTCAGCCTTCTGAGTAGCTGGAACTACAGGCATGCGCTACCACGCCCAGCTAATTTTTTGATTTATTGTAGAGATGAGGTCTCTCCTGCCCAGACGGGTCTCGAACCCTAAGCATTTATTTATATACATATATAGAAACATAAAGTTTCTATATATATAAAGTTTCTATATATATAGAAACATAAAGTTTCTATATATATGTATAGAAACATAAAGTTTCTATACATATATAGAAACATAAAGTTTCTATATATGTATATAAATAAATGA
>NW_007263997.1:0-595 GCF_000164805.1 Carlito syrichta | reverse complement strand
TTCATCCCAGAATAATTTCAAAAGTAAGTAATATCAATAATCCATCCTGACCAGGCTCGGTGACTCAGCCTGCAATCCCAGCACTTTGGGAGGCCAAGGAGAGTGGATTGCCTGAGCCTGCAGGTTCGAGACCAGCCCAGGCAACTTGGCAGGACCTCGTCTCTACAATAAATCAAAAACTAGCCAGGCATGGTAGCGTGCATCTGTAGTTCTGGCTACTTGGAAGGCTGAGGTGGAAGGAACGCCAGAGCCCAGCAGGTCGTCTCTGGGGTAGTCATGAGCGTGTGTGCCACTGCACTCCAGCCTGGGTGATGGAATGAGACTCCAATTCAAAAAAAAAAAAAAACAACTAACCAAATTCCCGTAGGATGACTAATATTAAGTGATGTGGTTTCTAGGTGAACTTGCTGATATGCATTAATTGTCAAATGTGTCATAATGTAATGGAATGATTTGACTTACAACATAGAATTACTGGATCTAAGTCAATTAAATTCTTAAGGACAAGTGCCAAAAAAAGAAAGAAAGAAAGAAAGAAAGAAAGAAAGAAAGAAAGAAAGAAAGAAAGAAAGAAAAAAAGAAAGAAAGAAATGGC
>NW_007263996.1:0-794 GCF_000164805.1 Carlito syrichta | reverse complement strand
AGATTGGGGGTAGGGAGAGATGATCAGGCAGAGTACAGAAGCCTTGTATGGGAGTGAAGTTATTCTATACAGTACTCCAGTGGTGAACACATGTCATTGTACAGTCATCAAAACCTAGACAATGTACAACATCTACAGTGAACCCTAATGAAAACACGGTGGACTTTGAGTGATGATGTGTGAATATAGTTTCATCAGTTCTGATAATGTCCCCAGGTGGTGCAGGATGTTGAAAGTGTCAGATTTTGGGCATGTGCAAAGTCAGAGAGTTTATGGGAACTCCTTGGGATTTCCACTTACTTTGGCTGTGAACCAAAAACTACACTAAAAAATAAAGTTTACTAATTAAAAAGTATATACACATATATCCTTTGACATTGTTAAAATTTACTTCATTCAATCTGTCCATTTATTTTACTGCTAGCTCTACCCTAGAGGTGATCAAATAAATAAATGCATCTCTTCTTTATATTGTTGTTATTGATTCTAAATATCTATCCAATTATTAAGGAGTCTGACAAACCTTTTTCTCTTTAATACCTGTGTTATTTATTGTTTCAGATTAAAGGTAATGGCTAGTGACATAATGCCTATCTCCTAAATTAAAGAATTGAGAATCTGTGATTCATTCCATCTCAGTACATCCATCTTCTCTCTCCTGGGATCTACATGGTGGTTGTTCCCTGGGTAACTCCAATTAAGTCAGCATGTACATGAGCAAGACTCAGATGCTTTGAACTTGTGCCTGTTGTAATCATCCTCTTTGCTCTTAGTAGATTCACCCTCTTCAGCTA
>NW_007263995.1:0-802 GCF_000164805.1 Carlito syrichta | reverse complement strand
CAGCATAGCAGCTGGGAATGCAGAGGTTGGGAGGAGAGGAGTTGGGGCCAGGAGGGTGCGAGCCACCGTCACTGAAACCTGGGCGCTGTATATTAATCCCTGTCTAAATTTGGAAAACCTGACCAAGGCCCTGGGGCTTTCCCCAGAGAGTTGTACCCCACCCGGAGGTCTGTCTGGGGCTGGGGGGATCATGGGAGCATTTCAGAGAACCAGTGGGAGCATCGGACAGAAGGAGTGAGGGGGAGGCACCTTCACGCACCTTCTCACCTGTCCCTTGTCCTAACTTCCTGCCTCTTCCAATCCCTCATTCCCAGGCCAGGTTTCCCAGCATAGCAGTTCAAGTCGCCCTTTCCAGCTGGTACATGACAAGTGAGTGTTTGCTTCTGCCACGGGGAGGGCACAGGGATGGGATACTAGCTGGGACCCAGGAGGAGCAGGACCAGGCTGTGGCCAGAGTTACACAGTCATTATGGAAGGGGTGCGATCGCCAGCCCCAGGCACTGGGGGAGCCGCCACCTGCTTTTTTCCAGATCCAGGGCTTCGAGGTCTGGTGACTCACCCCTGGCATCTGCTGCGTGACCGGTGATGCCCAGTGGTGGCCAGACATTCATGGTGCTCATGTCTTCTTGTCTCCCTGTTCTCCATGTAGCACTCTGGCCCCACAGGAGGCAACACCAAAGATCCTGGCCACCCTCCTGTCTGTCGGATTAAGGGTCTTCTTTGCTTTTGCAGGGAAGGAGGGGGAGCTGGGGAGGGGGAACCAAGGAGGAATTAAGACAAATACTTCAGACTGGTGTAAAGG
>NW_007263994.1:0-736 GCF_000164805.1 Carlito syrichta | reverse complement strand
TTCCATGGTCAGTGCAAATTTTTAATAAATCTGATAAAACTATAGATTTACTAATAAGGGGTGGTCAGTGACTAGGACCTGGGTCTGGATACTTTTATACTTAAGTGCAAAACCATAAAATTTAAAATGCCCAAAAGATACAGTTTTATTCATACATTTAGATGACCTAAATTTACACAGTCCTTATAAAAGGCTAATATTTTACTTAGACGAACCAAAGTATTTTAAAAATACTTTTAATCTACTTATTTGGGGCTGAACTTTGTGAATCCAATCAGGTCCCTCAAAAAGGAATCAAGCTAAGACACCCAGGACTGTCTCTGCTACAGAGGTCACAGGAGTTTACATATTTGTCATAGGCTAAAAGCAGTGATGTACAAAAACACTTATGGGCACACAGAAAACGTGTGCATAATAAACACACCCTGGCAGATAGCCAGAAAAACAATATGGATGCCAAAAGAGCAAGAAATGCTCATATGCTTCTCCTTTCCATAAAAGGATTATGTGCATGTGTACAGAGAACAAAAAACATGGACATTCGTATTTAATAATAAACAAGTATAACTATTTACATAGCCTCATTTCAACCTTTCAACAACTCTATGTGGTCAAGAAAAGTGAAATACTGAGGCTGGGAGAGGGCAAGTGAGTCACCATCATCACACAGGTACACACTGCTGGTTGATATTTGCACTGGCTCTCCAGATTAATCTTACCTATGCTACAAAATTCT
>NW_007263993.1:0-748 GCF_000164805.1 Carlito syrichta | reverse complement strand
CCAGTGAGCCACTTAACTAGTCAACCGGTGAGTGAACCGATGCATGAGCTGCCTTAACTTTTCGGCAGGTGAGTGAGCTAACTTAACTTGTCAACTGGTGAGCAAGTCAACTAGTTTTGTGACCTGTTGACCTGCGAGTGAGTCAACATGTTAGTTGATCTAATGGCTGGTGAGTGAGCTGATCAGTTTGCTGACCTGTTGGCAGGTGAGCAAGCCGTATATTTAGCTGACCAGATGGAAAGTGAGCGAGCCCACTAGTTAGCTGACCAGCTAGCTGAGTTGCTAGCCAACAAGTTAGCCAGGAAACTAGCTGGTTTGCTAGCTGACTTAACTAGCTAGCTGATTAGCTAGTGAGATATCTATCTGAAATAACTAGCTAGAAAACAAGCTATCTACCTGTCTAGCAAGCTGACTTAACTAGCTAGCTAACTGGCTAGTGAGCTGGCTAGCTGACCTAATTATCTAGCTGACTTGCTAGCTGACTAGCTTGCTGACTTAACTAGCTAGCTGGCTAGTAGGCCGACTTAACTAGCTTACTAACTAGTTGGCTGGCTGCCTGGCTTGCCTGTTGACTTAACTAGCTAGCTACCTGGTTGGCTAGACGGCTAGCCAGCTGACTTAAATAGCTAGCTACCTGACTGGCTACCTGGCTACCTGGCTAGCTAGTGGATTGGGCACCTGGCAAGCCAGCCAGCTTAAATAGCCAGCTGCCTGGCTGGAAAGTGGGATAGAAAGCTGGCTTAACTAG
>NW_007263992.1:0-712 GCF_000164805.1 Carlito syrichta | reverse complement strand
TGGGTGGGATGATCCTGGAATAAAAGTGGCAGGGAATTTGATTGACATGAAAGAAAATAGAGTTATAGATTCTTATGAAAGGAGATCTAGGAAACACTCTGCATGTCTGAGAACATTTTCAGCAAATTCTTTCTTCTAGTAAATGCCCCCTGAAAGAACACAGATGTAGAGACAGAGCTCTATCCTGGGATTCCTTGCTGTTCTTCCACTCCCAAGAATGGAGTGCCTGGATTCATTGTTTGCTTTGCCATCTGCTCCTTCAGGATGCTTCCCATGACAGTGACAGCCTAGGTCAGGTGACCTTCTTGTGTGCCTGCACGATGTCCATGTTTCTCTTTGATGACTCTGATCTCACTGCATCATAACCATCTGTTTGCTCACCTGTATCTCCCTTTTAAACCTGGAGTTCCCCAAGAGCTTGGGTTGCCCATGATTGTCTGCTGTATATATTGCACTTAGTGCAGTATCCAATCTTTGGTTACCACTGATCATTATGTATTTGGTCAGTAAATGAATGAGACCTTGAGGAGATCTCTTAACCTCTCTGAATCCCTTTTTGGTGTTATGGTTAAATTAAGGATGGGCCGAAACAGAATGAATCGTAACTGTGCCCCTGTAACAGCCCACCTGGTTTTTCATTTTACTTTGACGTCTATGTTGAGACAGTGGATTTTAAAGTCTGCCCTGTACACCAAGGCTCTGTTTAACCTAG
>NW_007263991.1:0-787 GCF_000164805.1 Carlito syrichta | reverse complement strand
TTACTTGAAGCAATTTCCACATTGATCGTTTACATGTTTTCTAAGATCCTGATTTTCTTTTTGCTACATTTAAAATTATAGCAGTCATTTATAATTAATAATATTCAATCACAATTATAAATTCCTGAAATCTTGGTTTTGCAATGTGAGTCTCTAGCAAGCATTATGCCTCTATAGACATTCCAACATAATTCTATCATCTGTAGAGAACTGGCTGTGCAGGTGCCAGATACATTCCTAGTGACAGCGGCTACCCAGAGCAGGACTACTTGCAGGTGCAAGTTCAGATGCACTAAGTATTTATTAAATAGGATTCTACTACTTCAGGATTTTACTCATCTCTGAATCAAAAAATTGCACCAAGAATAGATACCTTCTTGGTGTGCACACAAATTTATATACATCTTTCCATTTTAAAATAAGTGCTCCCTAGATTGAATTCTAATAGCTGTATCCAATGCTAAGTCTGCACATTATTAGCTCAAACTGTGGACACAGTAATGCAATGGTGTCTGTAACCTAAATCACTCCATGGAATGCTATGCAAACTGCTCTCCTATTAACAAATAATGAATGCCATTTCTACAAAACCAAATAAAGTGAGGCTTTATGAAGTGGTTGCATATATTTTTTAAGTATCTTAATTTTTTTTTTTTTTTTTTTTTTTTTGAGTTGGAGGCTCACTCTGTCGCCTAGACTGGAGTGCAGTGGCCGCTCCCGGCCACCGCAGCCTCGACCTGCTGGGCTCCGGCGAAACCTTCCACCTCAGCCTTCCAAGTAGCCGGAA
>NW_007263990.1:0-834 GCF_000164805.1 Carlito syrichta | reverse complement strand
CAGTCTGGGTGACAGAGTGAGAATCCAACTCAAAAAAAAAAAAAAAAGCAGAATCATTTATGTTGTGATGAGCATTATTATTTCCTTTTTTCCTAAACTCCTGAGTACTATTTTATCATATGATACAGGTTGGATTCAGTGACTTATGACTGCAACTCCAATATTATGGGAGTCTTATCTAGGAGAATTGCTTGAGGCCAGAAGTTTGAGACCAGACTGATAAGCGTAGCAAGATCCCATGCCTGGAACACACTGGCACCTCTAGCTGTTCAGGAAGCTGAGAAAGGAGGATCGTTGAGCCCAAGAATCTGAGAATGAAACCACGACTGCAAGCCAGACAGGGCAACAAAATGAGACCCTGTCTATAAAACACAAAATATGTTGATCTACAGGAGATAAACCTTGAATTAGAAAACTTGAATCTCTTATAATGGACAGTAAGCCCATCTGCTCTGCCTTAGAGTGAGACATTTAAAAAAATATACTAGGCATTTAGGATTTCTGCATTTTGTTCTGGAGTGAGACACTGTCTCTTTATTTTAAAGCTATAAACAGACTTATTATTTGCTACTTAGGGAGGAAAAGTCTGTATCACCAAAGCTGTTGTCTATAGAAACATTGTTGAAAACAACAAAAACCAGTGTGCCTTACAAGATATGTGAAAGCATAAGAGAGCAATGAGAAAGAAAATTTTATCTGCTAGCATTATCTACTAGTTCCAACTTTTCTGTATAATTTCTAAAGCTGTTTATTGATTTTTGTCCTCTCTATAGATCATATGTGTCTGATTTTTTGAAACGCAGGTGATTTTTGATTAGATGTTAGATTTAATTT
>NW_007263989.1:0-732 GCF_000164805.1 Carlito syrichta | reverse complement strand
CATACTTGTATTGTTTCTGAACAAATGAGGTAACATGGGCCTGGTGGAATTTAGGAATCCAGAAAATTATCTTTAGTAAAGTTGTAAGCGGAAAATGTAATTTTATTTTGGGTGTTAACTTTAAATTTTGTTTAATGACAGTATATAAAATATAAAATTTATGTAAGCTTGTTCTAAGTGAATTTATGAAAATAAGACTACTGGGAAGGTGTTTGAGTCTGTGAATTCAGATAGAGATAGTTTTAATGATGAGCTGGGCTGTAAAATCAGCTATAAATATAATAAAACAGATAAGCCTAATTTAATTGTTCTGTCAAGTGAATGGGAAATGTGCATGCACAGCAAGGAATAGAAATGGAGTACATTTTTTCTATTGGCATCTTAAGTTGTTACCTATGATCTAGTTGCCATATTTTGAACATTAACTTTCAATGAGGAAATGAAAGACCTTTTTCTTTACTTTTAATTTCCTGATAGGTTTTTCTGCGGTGTAGAAGCTGTTTCAGAATGTAACAGTGCCAATCTATAGCACTGTTTGTTGTCAAGTATAAACATTCTTTGGGACTGCCACTCATGATGTTATGCTTCTGGAGCTTAGTCTGCCTCACTAATTACTTTATTTGTTTACTATTACCATAGCATTGTCATTGTCACAACTTTTCAGCGGGTACAGTAGGGAACTGTTGTAAAGTTTTTTATGTGAATTTTTAAATTAATTTTTTTCACACAGAT
>NW_007263988.1:0-759 GCF_000164805.1 Carlito syrichta | reverse complement strand
ACCCCAAGAAAAGCCAGACATGCTGAGGATGAGAAAAGAGGGATATCAGGCACATGTGTGCTTTCAGCCCATTGGGAAATCAAGAGATGGTGGACCCAGAGTCTCCTCCCTCTCTGCACCTGTCTCTGACGGGGCAACTCCTTTTGCTCCCTTTATTCATCTGTACTTAATCTCCTGGACAGAGAGAACCTGGGATGTGTATCCATCTCAAAGCTGCCTTCTGGTGTGCAGTGCCAATTAAGGTTCTGCTCTTCCCACACCAGGTGAAAATATGTCTACTCAGGCCCGTGTAGGTCCCCTTGCCCTTGTCATGGCCATCACTCTTGAGTCCATGGTGAGCTTTTGTGCTCAAGGCACAGAATATAACAGTGGGGGAATGTGGAGGGGAGAGGAGCCAGTGAAGATTTTATAAGGTCCCAGGAAGGCAGATATGGTACTGTTGGTCCAATGGCTGATGAGAACCTGCATCAGAAACTCCTATCCACTCCAGAAGACCAGAAACAGCTTCTTTCAAAGGACTGCAACAGACTGACTTCATGGGAGTCACTGTCATATGCTTCCTCCCTAGGCCCTACCAGACTGGAGCTCCTGGAAGGCCCTGGTGTTTTGCTGCGTACACCAGTGTTTGTAAGATTAGCATTATCTGATGGATATATGATGGATGAATGCATGAGTGGATGGATGAATGGATGAATGGATGGATGATGAATGATGGCTGAAGGATGAATGGATGATGGATGGATGATGGCTGAAGGATAA
>NW_007263987.1:0-451 GCF_000164805.1 Carlito syrichta | reverse complement strand
CTCTCCCGAAGCTGCTGCAGCCCCTCCCCCCACCAGCGCTCCCGCCGCCGCCGCCGCCGCCGCCGCCGTCGCCGCCGCCGCGCCCGCCGCGGCCTCTGGCACGGGTAGCTCATCACAACCCGGCCGGAGGAGATCCACATCAAACCGCTTCAGGGAAGATCTGCTGGGATCGCTGCCACCGCTCCTGCGACGGAGACTATCCTGCCCACCCGGCGCGGGGCTCCTGTTGCCTGCTCGGAGGCAGGCAGCCATCTTGTTCCTGTCCGGCCCCACCCCCTCTGGGGCGAGCAGATGAGATAGCACCACCTGCTGGCGATTCAAGGTAACAACACCGAAACGGGAGAGACAAGCTTCATAAAGATATAGACTAAACTTCTGAACCGAGGTTATTCTGAACTGTCCTTCACAGCAGATCAGGGAAACTGACCCTAACTGCAAACTAATTTACCAG
>NW_007263986.1:0-723 GCF_000164805.1 Carlito syrichta | reverse complement strand
TAAAAATTCAAACTCCAATAGGTTAGAATGTTCTGAGGACTTTAGAGGAGAGACATGTGGCAAACTTGAGAGGAATACAAATAACACCTCTGAAAAGGCAGTCTTCACTTCCAGATTCAGCAGCCCTGGACTGGGGTTGCTCTCTGATGACAAATTTCTCTGCAGGAGCTGAGTAAAGTGAAGAATGCCTGAAGTGTTTGATTCACTTCTGCTTCTGTGACAGAGGTAAATTTCTCATTCTCACCCAATTATGTGTTAGATACTGGAGCATACAGAAGTACTAAAACAAGTTATCTATTATTTTCATTAGCATTTATTGATCACTTAACTACACAAGCCTGAACTAAGCTCTAGTATCAGGTATCATTCTTTCCACTATTCCTTTGTTAAGGCACACTTTTCACCATTTACAGAGAAAACAGCTTCAGGCAGGATCAGTTTCATGGCCATTCATATGTCTTTTAAGAAGCAGGGCTGGGATAAAGTTTAAGTATCTTTTTTATGCTTTGGAATCATGGGTTGTTACTCAACATCTAGTAAGCTTTGATGTGACATCTGATTAGAAAGAATGTAATTAGTGTACAGGATAGAGCATATATATTTTATTTTGTAAAAAAGTATAAAACTCAAATTTTCAATAATTCTCATGAATTTGCACTTAAAGAGGCTTGAAAGTAACTTCTCATGCTCCTTGATTTCTTGCCACAAAATCTTGAAAAGCTT
>NW_007263985.1:0-861 GCF_000164805.1 Carlito syrichta | reverse complement strand
ATCACTAGATGCAGAAAAAGCTTTTGATAAATCCAGCACCCTTTGTGATAAAAACCCTTGAACATCTAGGCATACGGGGAACATACCTCAAAATAGTAAAAGCCATCTACGAGAAACCCACAGCCAGCATACTCCTAAATGGACAAAAATTGGAACCAATTCCCCTGAAAACTGGAACTAGACAAGGATGCCCACTCTCTCCCCTCCTGTTCAACATAGTATTGGAAGTCCTGGCTAAAGCAATCAGAGAAGAGGAGGCAATCAGAGGTATTCAAATAGGAAAAGAGGAAGTCAAGTTATCTCTCTATGCAGATGATATGATGGTGTACCTTGAAAACCCAAGAGAATCTGTCAAAGGTCTCCTTACATTGATAAAAGCCTTTGGCAAAGTCTCAGGATACAAAATAAATGTACAAAAGACAATCGCATTTCTCTACACCAATAATAAACAAACAGAAACCCAAATAAAAAACACAGTTCCATTCACAATAGCCACAAAAAAAATGAAATACCTTGGCATCTTCCTAACCAGAGACGTGAAAGACCTTTACAATGAAAATTACAAAACACTGCTCAAAGAAATCAAAGCCGACATGAACAAGTGGAAAAATATCCCATGCTCATGGATCGGAAGAATCAACATTGTGAAGATGTCCATCTTACCTAAGGCAATCTACAAATTCAATGCAATACCCATTAAATTACCAACAACATTCTTCTCAGACCTAGAAAAAACAACACAGGAATTCATATGGAAACACAAACATCCAAGAATAGCGAGAAATATTTTAAGAAATGCATTTTATTTTATTTTAGATTCAGAGGGTACACATGTGTATTATTCAGAAATTTATTTTAAGG
>NW_007263984.1:0-367 GCF_000164805.1 Carlito syrichta | reverse complement strand
TTCCATTCCAATCAACTTCTTTCCATTCCATTCCTCTCCATTCCATTCCATTCCGTTACTTTCCATTCCATTGAATTCTTCTCCATTCCATTCCTTTCCGTTACTTTCCATTCCACTGCTTTCTTCACCATTCCATTCCATATCATGCCTCTTCATCCCATTCCTCTCCATTCCACCCTCTAAACTGCATTCAATCTCTTTCCATTCCTCTCCATTTCATTCCATTCCATTCCTTTGCATTCCATTTCATTCCAATAGACACCAGTACATTCCTCTCCATTCCATTCCATTTCATTCCATTCAATTACATTACTCTCCATTTCTTTCAGTTTATTTCCTTTCCTCTTCATTCCTCTCCTACCATTCC
>NW_007263983.1:0-430 GCF_000164805.1 Carlito syrichta | reverse complement strand
TAGCTATTTAGCAAGCAAACTGACTTAACTAGTTGACTTAACTTGCTGGCTATCTAGCTAACCATTTGACTTTACTAAATGAAAGAACTAGCCAGACAGCATCTCACCATCAGAATTATCTAGCTTTTTAATAGCTATCAAGATGCCTAGCCAACGTACTTAACGAGGTGACTTAACTAGCTTACAAGCTGATTAGCCAGCTGACTTAACTAGTTGATTAACGAGCTAGGCATCTGGCCAGCAAGTTGACAAAACTAGCTAACATGACTAGTTACCCAGGTGGCTAGCCAGTTGAATTAACTAGTTCTCTACCTCTCTAGTCATCTGGATAACCAGCATACTTAACTAACTGACTTAGTTAGCTAGCCAGTCTGCTACCCAACAGACTTAACTAGGTTACTAGATAGCTAGCCAGCTGGCTAGCCAACTG
>NW_007263982.1:0-400 GCF_000164805.1 Carlito syrichta | reverse complement strand
GATAGTTAAGTCTGCTAGTTAAGTAAGCTGGTTAGCTAGTTAATCAGCTTGCTATGTCAGCTGCCTACTGATTAGCTAGCTATTTAAGTCAGCTGGCTAGCCAGCTGGTTATTTAGGTAGCTAGGTTGTTAAGTCAGCTGGCAATCCAGCAGGATACATAGGTTGCTAGCTATTTAAATCAGCTGACTAGCCACCTGGCTAGCTAAGGATCTCAGCTAGTTAAGTAAGCTGGGTAACCAGCTGGCTAACTTGTTAAATCAGGAAGTTGAGTCAGGTGCCTAGCCAGCTGGATAGCTGGTTAAGACAGCTAGTTAATTCAATTGACTACTCAACGGGCTACCTAGGTACCTACATAGTTAACTCAACTGTCTAGCCAGCTGGCTAGCTGGTTAAGTCAGCT
>NW_007263981.1:0-711 GCF_000164805.1 Carlito syrichta | reverse complement strand
GAGATAACAGTAATAAAGAATACTGTGAATGAAATAAATAACAAATTGATAAGCATGGAAAGCAGAATTACCCAAGCAGAAGAAAGAATCTCAGAGCTTGAGGACCAAAATATAGAAATAACCCAAACTCTTAAAAACACAGAAAATAAGCTAAAAAAGACAGAACAAAACCTTCAAGAGATGAGTGACTACCTCAAGAGGCCTAACCTAAGAATAATCGGACTCCCTGAGGTAGAAAGAGAAACAGAGACCACATTGGAACAAACTTTCCATGAGATCATTCAAGAAAATTTCCCTCATCTAATCAGTGATACAAAAATTCAAACACAAGAGATTCAGAGAACCCCCGCAAGACAACAAATGAGAAGACCAACTCCTAGACACATAATAATTCGCCTAAATAAAGTAGGCACAAAAGAAAAAATCCTAAAGGCAGCAAGAGAAAAAGGCCAGATCACCCACCATGGAAGACCAATCAGAATAGCAGCAGATTTATCTGCAGAAACCCTGCAGGCTAGGAGAGCTTGGAGCCCTATCTTCAAAGTCCTAAAGGATAAACAATTTCAACCAAGAATAACCTACCCAGCCAAGCTAAGCTTCATCAGTGAGGGAGAATTAAAATCTTTCCCAGATATCCAATCCCTAAGAACTTATGCAGCCACAAAACCATCTTACATGAAACACTTAAGAAAGTACTAAACACAGAAGAAT
>NW_007263980.1:0-700 GCF_000164805.1 Carlito syrichta | reverse complement strand
GACACTGCAGCACACATTGGGCACAGACTAAGCCAGGAAGGTGCCCGTGCACCCCAGGCCTAAGAAAGGACCACTCCCACCAGCAATCCACAGTCTCATTGCTTTCCTGACAGGAGAAGGTGTCAAGAAAGAGCAATTCAGAATTCCCCCGGGTCACACATAATGCCTTCCCACAAGTAACTGTGAATGTCTCAGATCCCTCATTGTGGCACAGGGGAGATGAGCATTCCCGCATGGGAGAGGTTGACAAGCCGCACGCCAAAGCAGTCACCCTGTAGAGCGTAAGATACACGAAAGGGAACAAGTGGGAAGGAGGAATGACAGCACGCACACTCAGTGCCAGAACCTCACAGTGCAGCACACTTCTCACACAGCTCTTTCCAAGGGAGACGGACATTCAAAACAAGCACCACCAAGGCAGCCAGCTCTTTTCCGTCAATGCGTTTGGCAGAGCAATTGTGTATCCTCCCACACAAAAATTTGAAAGGGAGAAACATTTCAGAATGCACCCAGGGAATTCACCAAGTAATGCCTTCTTGCTCCACTGTGGGGTTCCCATCGCCCCCTGGGTGGCAGCGTAGAGCTGCACATGGGCAAAGCGTGTCCCATGAGAGAACTCTTAGTTCAAACAGAGGCGCTCTGCACAGCCGAAGTCCAAATGAGAAGAAAACCGCGAGACTCAGACTCATGTGTTGCAGCA
>NW_007263979.1:0-887 GCF_000164805.1 Carlito syrichta | reverse complement strand
GGCATCCCAGAGATTTTGGTAAGATGTTTCTTTATTTTCATTTGTTTCAGGTATCTTTTGATCTCTATTTGATGTCATCATTGACTCAGGAGTTATTTAGCATCATGCTGTTTAGTGTCCATGTCTTTGTGGGTTTTGGGGGGACTTTGTTGGTGTCAATGTTTATTTTTATTCCACTGTGGTCCGAGAAGGTGCATGGTAGAATTTCAGTCCTTTTAAATTTGCTTATACTTGATTTGTGTCCAATTATGTGGTCGATCTTAGAATATGTTCCATGTGGTGATGAGTAGATGTACTGTCTCTTGAAGGCAGTATATTGTTGCCTGGTGATATTTTATCCATTTTGTCATTCTATGTCTTTTCAGTGGTGCGTTTAGTCCATTCACATTCAGACTAATTATTGAAATGTGAGAGTTCATCCCTATCATGGAGTTCTTATTGAGTTATTGTTCTTCCACTTGGTTTTTTCTTTTTTTTGTCTTTCTTTTGCTTTTGGGGTTGGTTCGTGTATATTTTATTCTTTTCCCTGTACTCTTGTGAGGAACGTTGTTCTTTTTTCCTTTTCTTCTGTGTTTAGTACTTTCTTAAGTGTTTCATGTAGAGATGGTTTTGTGGCTGCATAAGTTCTTAGGGATTGGATATCTGGGAAAGATTTTAATTCTCCCTCACTGATGAAGCTTAGCTTGGCTGGGTAGGTTATTCTTGGTTGAAATTGTTTATCCTTTAGGACTTTGAAGATAGGGCTCCAAGCTCTCCTAGCCTGCAGGGTTTCTGCAGATAAATCTGCTGCTATTCTGATTGGTCTTCCATGGTGGGTGATCTGGCCTTTTTCTCTTGCTGCCTTTAGGATTTTTTCTTTTGTGCCTACTTTATTTAGGCGAATTATG
>NW_007263978.1:0-748 GCF_000164805.1 Carlito syrichta | reverse complement strand
TTCTGGCATTTAGGTGAAGCTAAATATAAACTTAATTATCAGGGTATTATATTTTAAACTCATTTTAGCATATTGTATGTATTTCCAAAAAAGTAGCTTGTTTTACTTCTTTTATCGCAGTACATGAGGTCATATCATGGTAAGCATGAATTTGGTTTTGATAAAAATTTGGTTTTCTACATGCAATCATGTTAATGTACATTATTCATTCTTCGTCATTTTCTGATAAACCTCAAATATATTTTTCAAACTTGTGGATGAACATTTCTATGGTTGTAAGAACGTAGCTATGAAACTGTGATGACATAACTATTATAGTCCATGTCTTTTCATTACATAGGGGATGACTTCTCTCAAATGTATTCCTAAGATTGCAGTTTCTATACTGTAGGCTAACCCCAAAGTGTTTCACAATTGTAAAGTCTAACACACACTTCTAACAGTATAAACATACGTAATGCCTGTTTCTTCATGATTTTTCCAACATTATACATTTTTCATTTTTCTAGGGTTTTTTCTTATTTTGGGGTTTGATTGTTAGAGTCAGAGTCTAATTCTGTCGCACAGAGTAGACGGTCACAAACACTGCAGCCTCCAACTGCTGGGCTCAGACAAAAGCCTTCCAAGTAGCTGGAACTTTGTTGAGCTCAGGAAGAAAAAAACTGAAGGTGGATCACAGGGAGGAGAGTTTGATGGCATTTTTTTCCAAGTTGATGGGCGGGTGTCAGACAGGCCTGTTAGAGTCCTG
>NW_007263977.1:0-867 GCF_000164805.1 Carlito syrichta | reverse complement strand
TTTTTCATATCTTAGCTCAACAGTTTCTGGCTTGATAATTAGAAAAATGGTGATTCAGGGAATTTGTTAGAGGGGGATCTCATTTCAATGGAGATAGCACGCTAGATGGTTTTCTTATTGTTGTATCTTCTGTATTCACAGAAATAACCTTTAGTGACTTTTGGGACATTTCTGGATTTAATAGCATTTTATATTTGTCCCTATTGACTGATAAACTTTAGTTGTTTTTTTCTCTTAGAGTGTCTTTACATTTACAAATTTGTCACATATAGCTACTTGAACAAAAAATACAGTTTAGGGGTGACTTTTTTGTTTTTTTTCAAATATTATAATAAACTACTTTGATTTCTCTGTTATATCTTTTTGGCTTCAAGTAGTTCTTTTTATCATTCATGTTCAAGATAACTTTTGAACTACCTTCCCGTTTTTGATATGTTTAGATATAATTCTAATGATTTTGGATTACTCTAAATGATGTCAAATTATTTGTTGATATTCTTAATTTTTAGTTTGCATCTAGCATAGCATAATGTTTCTGCTTTCCTGTTCTTTTTGTTGAGTTTATTTCCAGTGGTTGGCAAGATGCTTTGGTCTTTAACCTGCAATAAACTATATTATTTAATAGTTATTTATTTTTATTTTTATTTTTCGAGATGGACTCTCATTATGTTGCCCAGGCTGATATCAAACTACTGGGCTCAAGAGATCCCCCACTCCTTGTTCTCTCGGATATGTGGGATTGTAGGTGCACATCACTATATATGTCATTTTATACAAGAATAATTTCATCTCGCTATGACATTATGGAATAGAAACCTCATTATTTCTAAATCAGAAATGGCCTTATGTATAGGAAAATAAATAACC
>NW_007263976.1:0-650 GCF_000164805.1 Carlito syrichta | reverse complement strand
GGGAGGTACAGGACTGTCTCTTCCCCAGGTATGAACTCTTACTGGGGTGTCACAGTCAGACCTATCTTGAAAATGGAGTTCTCCTATTGTGACTGATGTCCAGGCTCCACCTGTGTTTTGTCCCTCTCAGTTGTGGTCCAGCTGTGTGGGTCTGACATTCAGAGGATTGCTGGGAAGGAGGGGGTTTGTGTCAGCCCAAGACTCACTACTGATCTCTTTGGAGTTCTTCCTCCTCCCTTCTGGCCACACGCTTTGTCTCACAGCTGGATCAGGGTAGGGGATGGGGCGCCTGGAACTCAGCACTCATCAGGTCCCTCTGAAGTTTGTGCTCTCTGGATATTGCCTTTGGGCCATGGTCAAGCCCTGAATAGTTGATCCATCAGTCACAGAGATCGGATCTGTGGGTCCTGCACTTTCCTGCCCCACCTTCAATATGATGGTGGGTGCCTCTCTTGTCCTCTTCTGTGGAAGCTTGCTCTGTACACAGCCCTCTCCCGCTCTTTGCTAGCTGCTAAAGTGATGAGGCAATACATTGAAATCTTAAAATATTGCACCGTTGTAGATTTCAAGTAACAAAATGACAAGAGTTATTCCATCGTAATGGAAAAATAATCACAAGAATAGATAAAATTAGTTTCAGTTAATATTAA
>NW_007263975.1:0-774 GCF_000164805.1 Carlito syrichta | reverse complement strand
GCTCAGGATTACAGGCTGAGCCACTGAGTGGGGCGAATACATAATTTTAATAAATGAATTCCTGTTTTGGAGAGGTTCCCCCTGGAATAGCTATGTCTCTATATTTATCCATGTGACTATGCTGAACAAACCTGGAGAGGAATTGACAAAAATATTAAATGATGGGATACTACTGATTAGTGTTTCTTCTTTCTTTATGCTTATGTGAATTTTTGGCATTTTAAAAAATGAGATAGAAAAGTAAAAAGTAATAGTGCAAATATTTTTGGAATAATTTTCACCTTGAGTCACAAAGTTAATTAAATCAGCTTTTGGTAATCTTGTCTAATTCCAGAATGTCCTTTTAAAATCATCCATGATTCCTGTGTGTGCATTCCACCTGTGCAAGTCATTGTGGAGTGAACAGGTGGGGTCGTGTGCAGAAGCACTCACATTGTACACTGATGCAAGCTTGAAGCTGCCCCACTCTGACAGAGACTGCCATGACAGTGTGACAAGTAAAACTAAGAAAATCCATACTCTAGGCCCATCAGAGATGAAAAATCATCTCCTGTAAACACACTCAGTCCTGAAGATGTCAGCGCAATTGAACCCACCTAAGATGTGGCTCATAGGTGATGGACCACATCTCCAGCCTTCATTTTTGTCCACTTGTGATGGCTGGGTCCTTCCTATCCCCACACCCTCAACTCTAGTCACCAGGTTCAGGTCTCAGACAAAAGCCCCTTAATGGCATTCCTGTTTTTTAAAATAAGCATACATATATTGATATCT
>NW_007263974.1:0-926 GCF_000164805.1 Carlito syrichta | reverse complement strand
TCCCAGCAGTTTCCCACTACTGCCAATTCTTTTTCTTATAGTATTATGATAGTTGCTCAAGGTCTACTTATAAGTGAGAACATGTGATACTCAGTTCTTTGTTTCTGTGAAAGATCACTCAGTATTATAGACTCTAAGTCCAACTAGGTTGCAGTGAACTTCATGATTTTGATCTTTATGGATGTGTAATATTCCATCATGTATATGTACCACATTTTTTTAATCTAGTCCTCTTTTGATGGGCAGCACGGTTGGTTCTATGTTCTTACTACTGTGAACAATGCTATGATAAACATACATGTGCAGGTATCTTTTTTATACAGCGATTTGAGCTCTTCCAGGTATAATCCCAATAGGGGGATTGCAGGGATTTAGATCTTTTGGGAATCTCCATACTTTTCTACAGAGGCTACACTAGTTTACACTCCCACTAACAGTGTAGAAGTGCTCCCTTTTTGCCATACCCTCTCCAGCACCTGTTGCTTTTTGAGGTATTGATGATGGCCATTCTGACTGGAGTTAGGTGCTATCTTAGTGTGGTTTTAATTTGCATCTCCTTGATGATTAGTGAAGCTGAACATTTTTTCTTGTATAAGTTGGCTGCTCATATGTCTTCTTTTGAGAACTGTCTATTCATATCTTTTGCCCACTTTGTAATGGGACTGTTGTTTTTTTTTTTTTTTTCCACAAAGAGAACTTTTTACACAAAATACATTACTTCTTACCTATTAACCCAGTAGAATTGGGGGTGTCTTATGCAGATGATCACACTGGATCTGCAGTGCCCAAAAACTATTTCAGCAGCTTCCTCTGAAGCACAGAGGAATCTGACACACATTCCAATAAAAAGAAGGGGAAGGAGGAGCTTTGTAGCACCCTGCTCATGGTAAGACACTATCTCTTGTTCAGGCAGTGCACAACACAGC
>NW_007263973.1:0-694 GCF_000164805.1 Carlito syrichta | reverse complement strand
TATTAATTCTAAATGGACTGGTCCCATTAAACCAGAGGTAAGAATACCATGTGGCCATTTGGGGTTCTTCTGCCTCTGAAGTGAAGAGTTCAAAAAAGGGAGTTATGGTATCGGCTGGAGTGATTGATCCAGGCAAGGGAACCTGGGCTACTACACAGAAAGCAAGAAAGACTACATCTTCCAGGCTCAGTGGCTCAGCCTGTAATCCCGTGCCTTGGGAGGTTGAGGTGAGTGGATTGCCTGAGCCCGTGGGTTCGAGACCCACCTG
This sequence comes from Carlito syrichta, assembly GCF_000164805.1. Taxonomy (NCBI): domain Eukaryota; kingdom Metazoa; phylum Chordata; class Mammalia; order Primates; family Tarsiidae; genus Carlito; species Carlito syrichta. Next base: position 426 of record NW_007263973.1, on the reverse strand, counting down.
GGCAACCTGGGGAGACCTCATCTCTACAATAAATAAAAAAATTAGCTGGGTGTGGTAGCGCATGCCTGTAGTTCCAGCTACTTGTAAGGCTGAGGCAGAAGGATCACCAGAGCCCAGCAGGTCGAGGCTGCGGTGGTCGGGAGGCCAGGAGCGGCTACTGTACTCCAGTCTGGGTGACAGAGTGAGACTCCAGCTCAAAAAAAAGAAACAAAAACAAAAACAAGACAAAACAAAAAAGAGTACATCTGGAAGACAGGAGATCTCTCAGAGTGTCTCTTACTATCCCCATGCTCTAGGATTAAGTTCAGTGCAAAACTAAATCCAACCCAGGCCCAGTCCTTTCAGAAACAAAGATTGGGTTTGGATCACCCTGCAAGGTGAAGAACCACAACCAGCTGGAGTTCCTGCTGAAGAGAAAGGGAATGA
>NW_007263972.1:0-743 GCF_000164805.1 Carlito syrichta | reverse complement strand
TTCAGTCTGGGTGACAGAGTGAGACTCCAACTCAAAAAAAAAGAAAATGGCAACATTTTTACCAAGTAAACTTATCCCAAAAAATACTCAGCTCTTACATCATTTCCACTTCCTCGTGCATAGGACATATCCCTCAGAGGACACAAAGCCAAGTTAAACCCTGCATGAACACTGACTATTTCACTAACGTTTGGGCCCAAAACACAGATTATGAGGGAAATCATTCTTGAATGTAAACTAGTGGCTTTCTTGTTTGGACAGCAAAGCAAGTAATGGAGCCTTGAAATTGACCTTGGGAAGATAATCACCCCATGGACAGATAGATTTCGGTCCTTCATACTCTTCTCTCAAAAAGTACATGCAAGTTACAGCCTTTATGTTTTCAAGTTTGCAATTATTCATTTCAATCACAGACCACTTCGGAAATCTCACCTCTGTCTCCGTGCTACAGATGAAGAACATAATGTAGGAGGGGCCATGATTCAAGTCTGTAATCAAAGATCATGGGATGACCATGGAGTCAGACAGGCCCTGAACTAACATGCCAAGAATGTATGAGTTCTCATCATATTCATAAAGTATTATTACAGCTAATTCATTTCAAGTGTTAAGGTTTGGCTAGCAATTCTTTCTTTTTTGTTTTCTAATTATTGTGAGATTTTCAGAGTTTTTTGGTTTTTTGGGTTTTCTTTTTTTTCATTTTGATTTTAGTTTCAGGGTATACACATGCATTGGATGGATGG
>NW_007263971.1:0-601 GCF_000164805.1 Carlito syrichta | reverse complement strand
TTTTCCTCTTATATATGCCCCCTTTTTAAATATGGGGCCAAGACTGCAAACTGCTGAATAGACAGACTGTAAAACAGAGGGAAAAGTGAACAAAACCAGAAGACCTCATAAGGAAGAACAGGTCATTGCAGAAGAGAAATAAAAGCAACCCCACCTTCCCTCAAAAACAGAATTGAAGAGGGGGAGGGAAAGGGGTAAAGGGAGAAAAATCTACAGAAATGAAGAAAAACCAAAAGAAGAGTATGGGTCTCTCCCAGACGCCTGGGAGAGCAGACACTGAGAAAATTGACTTTGGAATACAAACAATGCAAAGTCCCCAGAATGAAGGGTCTCAAAATGCAAATGCAGATATCAAAACAATAATGGAGAGACTAAAAAGAATTGAGGAGACACAAGAAGAAACTAGGAAGGAGCTGATATCTGAGATAACAGTAATAAAGAATACTGTGAATGAAATAAATAACAAATTGATAAGCATGGAAAGCAGAATTACCCAAGCAGAAGAAAGAATCTCAGAGCTTGAGGACCAAAATATAGAAATAACCCAAACTCTTAAAAACACAGAAAATAAGTAAAAAAGACAGAACAAAACCTTCAAGAG
>NW_007263970.1:0-880 GCF_000164805.1 Carlito syrichta | reverse complement strand
GAATTTAGATGTTTAATCTATGGTAGGCTATAAGGGTAAACAAAAAAAAGTAGTGAAGTGCTTCCACTCAGAAATTAAACTTGCTTCCTTTCTTTCGTTACCTATGACACACTCTAGATGACTAAGTAATCTGAATAAAATGTGATTGCTTTCTGATAGATTAAAAAATAGTTTAAATCAACATCGTTTATGAGTTTTATCCTAGCCCCAATTTAAACTGGAATATGAAATTGAATACTCTCCTCACAGTAAATATTTTATAGGTCTTTGCCACAAATTTTCTATGCACAAGGTTACAGGAGTATCTAAAGAAATGTTTTTTGAGAATAAAATTAATTGCCTTTTGATGCAATTAAAGTAACAGGCAGAGTGAGTCACTGCAATTACATTACTCTTAAATTAAAACGTAAATACAAGTGTGGTGCAGGGTCTCCCTGTCTCAGATGACACTCTCCGACGTCAGTTCCTGGCTCAGCCCTCATGGCTGGTGCTGGGTGTTTATTAAGGGGCTGGTGGCCCTTGGCAGAGGGTGAGCTGCTGCACACACCAGAGCCATCAAATTGACATGGCCCATGCAGATGGCTCCATCCCGTTCATGGAAGCAGACAGGTCCCAGTTGGCCGGGACAAACATTTCAGTCATCCCTTAGAAAGTATCACTTTTAAAAGCTCGATTAAAAGATTATCTGTGTATAATATATCTGGGTTTACAAGGCATTCGGATTTCATCATTTCCAATTCCCAGTCCCCCAAACGAGCATGCTTACATTTGACATCACAAGTCGCCAGCCCACGAGGATTTTCCTTTGGTTTCCTCAAATGCTAATTATGTAACAAGTCTCATTCAGTTCATATGATTCACTGAGCAGTAGGTACTTCGG
>NW_007263969.1:0-843 GCF_000164805.1 Carlito syrichta | reverse complement strand
CGTTAACCTGTGAGCCGGACATGGTGGTGTGCATTTACAGTACCTTCCAGCTACTTGGAAGGCTGAATCAGAAGGATAGCCTGAGTCCACCAGTTGGAGGCTGCGATGGCCATGAGCACCTCACTGCACTCTAGCCTGGGTGACAAGAGAGAGAATCCAACTCATAAAGAAACAAGATGCCTACAACTTCAAACAACCTGTTTATATTATAAATGCCTCAAAGCCCGCTCTTGACTGCAAATGGTATGCCCTAGAACTATTCAAACTCTGAGGAAACTGAAACCCTGGCCCTCTACTTCCTGTGCTGAGACCTCTTGGAAGTTGCTGGCTCACTCTTGGTCCTTCATTCACCAGAATTTCCCCAAATCTCTGCATATGGCTCTGGCTTCTGTCAGTTCTGTTCAACCCTTGCTTCCCCAATGGCTAGGACTTGCATAGATGTTTCTGACTTATAGTTCATGAAACTATTTCCTCACGATGGTGCTCTTGCACAAGACGAAGCTAACTGGCCTGTCTCCCGCCCATCAACTTGGCAAAAAAAATATGCCATAAGAAGGCATAACAAGTGCAGTGGTTACGTTGCATTTTGCTCAATTTCTGATAACTTCCTCCACTCTTAGCATTCTTTAGTCTTTCTTTTGGTGTCAAACTCTGATCCCTGAGATCCACTTTCAGTTTTTTTCTTCCTGAGCTCAACAATAAACCAAAAAATTCGCCGGGTTTGATAGCATGAGCCTGTAGTTCCAGCTACTTGGAAGACTGAGGTGGAAGAGTCACCTGAGCCCAGCAGTTCGAGGTTGCACTGTCCGTGTCCATCTACTCTGTTCGACAGATTTAGACTAT
>NW_007263968.1:0-835 GCF_000164805.1 Carlito syrichta | reverse complement strand
TATGAGACTTGAAGTAAGGAATTAGAATTCTCACTTGCTTCCCAATATCTCTAAGTCAGAAATCTCAAATGCTTCTCTCTTGTTTTCCTGCTCTTGATACTGAAGCCTGACATTTAGAAAGGAGAAAGAAGATAAAGAGATGCTTTATCCCCAAAAAAGTGTGTTTGGTTTTTCTTTTTTAGTAGCACCCTGATATACTAGATTAGAGCTCATTGAGGGCAGAGCTTGTATTTTGTTCACAATTATATTTTTAGTGCCTAGACTATTACCAGCTACATAAGATGATGATTGAATAAATAACTGAATAAGCATATGGGCTATATTTATTTGGGTCTATATTAATTCTTCTGATAGTATTAGTTTCTGTCTAATGTAGGATTTCTCTACACAAACTTGCTTTGTTCTTAAGATATTCGGTGATAATTTGGAGTTATCTTTGGAAACAGGCATAATTCAACTAAAATGCACATGCAATAATGGATACAAACTAAAAATTTATGTTCTTTGAGTTGAATTGGCAGGCTGGAAGTATCTCTGTGGATGCATAGATGTTGTAAGGGACCATGTTGCACAAAGCCAAGGGTCCGTGCTGCATCAAGCCATAGAGATATAATCCCAATAAGCAACGGTCCACTCAGATAATATGTGAACTCATGCTGTTTACCAGAAAGCTGGGCCAGGGTCAGCAAGAGAATGGTATCAATACAGATTGTCTATGATGAGCTCCAAGCTGTGAGGCTCAGGAGTCAGTGTGTGGGTAGATTTTCCAAAGTGTAAGGGCTTTGGCTGGCCCTGGAAGCAAAGCTGAGTCCCCCTTGGTAACCAGCATCCGTCT
>NW_007263967.1:0-304 GCF_000164805.1 Carlito syrichta | reverse complement strand
GTTGACTTAATTAGCTGATTTAAATAGCTAGCAAGCTGGCTAGACAGCTGACATAACTAGCTAGCTACCTAGCTAGCCAGCTGTTTAGCCAGCTGATTTAACTAGGTTACTTGCCTAGCTAGCCAGCTGACTAGCTAGACACCTACCTGACAAGCTAGCCACCTAACAGACTAGCCTGCTAACGAGCCATCTTAACTTGCCAGTCACCTAGCTAGCCAGTTGGCTAACCAGCTGACTTAACTATCTGACTTAACAAGATAGCCATCTGGCTAGCCAGCTGTCTTAACTAGCTACCCATCTAGCT
>NW_007263966.1:0-806 GCF_000164805.1 Carlito syrichta | reverse complement strand
AAGCTTTATGATCAACCAGAAGATGGGGGGAGGAGAGTCCTTCGGACCCTGAGATTGTGCTGAAGAGTTCTGGATTGCGTTGTTTGCATCCCCACCTACAAATCTGTTTGGGCATCTCCTCACTTTTGATGGCATTTAGCACATCCCCTTGCCCTCAATGCACACTGTCATTTACTGAAGTTATTTTTGCAGGTATCTTCTTTCTTACTAGGACTATAAACTCCTTGACACCAAGCATGACTGTGTCTGTCATGACTCATGTGTTCATGCTAAGTTCAGGAGCTGGATGGGTCTTTACCTTTTAATGCCTTCTTCCAGGATGCATGTGGCAGAGAAAGCAGGCCTGCTGGTAAAGTAACCTCTCATTTCTTCCCCAGGACTGACTTGGACAGATGTGTGTGGCATTTGGACACCTAGACATTTATCCTGAGACTTACACTGTTAACACAAACCTAGTGATGAACTTTGACAATTACTGGAATTTATGAAAACACCATTCTTCTTCCTGATGTAGGACTGTGGGAGTTTTCATGTACTCAGCTGGGAAAAGCTGGAAAAGCAGAGCTGCAGTTCCTGGAGGGAAGTAGGACAATGTCGTCATCCCAAAGTTGCTGGCCAGGGTGATTATGGTTGATAATGGTTTGTTTTTATCTTCAGGATGCATGAAACACTAGGGGAGGTCATGGTTTTGCAACAGCCAAGAAGAGCTTCTAAAGAGTTCTTATTATCTGTGTGGAGTTGGGCATCTGGGAAACGTTTGGCCTGGGGAGTTTCTGTGGGGTGTTTTTGGGGAGGGAAGTTGGAAG
>NW_007263965.1:0-701 GCF_000164805.1 Carlito syrichta | reverse complement strand
AAGACTAATCAGGATAACCCATAGACCTATCATCAGACACACTACAAGCTACAAGGGACTGGAATCCATTTTTCAAAGTTCTCAAAGATAAAAAATTTTAACCAAGAATTTCTTACGCAACCAAGATCAGCTTCATCAGCAATGGAGAATTAAAATCCTTCTCAGACATCCAATCCCTAAGAGATTATGCAGCTTTCAGACCAACTCTACAGGAGACACAAAAACGATATTAAGCCCAGAAGAAAGAAAACAAAAGAATGACCACACACCTCTCAAGAAACCACAGATTCAACAAAGAAAACCTTGTGACTGCAAACTTGAAAATACACACATATATCAACTCAAATGTTAAAAGAAAACAGAGGAAAAAAACTGTGTAAGAATCTCATGAGAGGGATAGCCACTCACATTTCAATAATCAGCCTGAACATGAATGGGCTAAATCCACCAATGAAAAGACACAGAATGGCAAACTGGATTTAAAAGAAAAATGACCCAGTAATTTGCTGCATTCAGAAACACATCTCGCCACAAGGGACAACCACAGATTCAAAGTTAAAGGATGGGAAACCAATTTTCAGGGTAAATGTATCACAAAAGAAGGCAAGATCACAATCTTAATATCAGACAAAACAACTTTTAAACTATTGAAAAGTAAAGTAAAAAAGATACAGAAGGTAAAAAAGTAAAAGGTGAAAAAG
>NW_007263964.1:0-755 GCF_000164805.1 Carlito syrichta | reverse complement strand
TATAAAAAATAAAAATTAAACTATTTTTAAACAACTGTAGATTCATATGCAGTTGTAAGAAATAATTCAGAGAGACTCCTTCAATCTTTTTTTGAGTTTCCCACAATGATAACATCTTTCAAAACTATTGTAGATTATCATAACCAGTATATTCACATTGATACAATGAAGACACTGGACATTTCCATTTCCTCATGTATCTTTTATATTACCCCTTTAAAACTACCCTTTTCATCACTGGCAACTGCCAATCTGTTCTCCATTTCTGTAATTTTGTCTTTTCAAAAATATTATGAAAACAGAATCATACAATATTATATATTTTTTCACTCAGCATGATTGGAGATCTATCCAAATTGTAGCAAGTATTTATAGTTCACCTTATTCATATCACTTAACAGTATTCTCTTATATCATTTGTTTAAACATTCACCTGTTGATGGACTTCTGGTTTCCAGTTTGGGGCTTTAACAAATACAACTGCTATAAACATGTATATATAGGTTTTGAAATCAACATGTGTCTTCATTTCTTAGGAATAAATGTCCAGGAGTGAGATTTCTGGGTTATAGTTTTATGTTTAATTTTTAAAGAAACAATCAAACTATGTTCCAAAGTGACTATGACATTTCACATTACTACTAACATTGTGAGGGCTCCTCTTTTCCCACATCCACAATAGTGTTTGGTGTTGTCATTTTTATGTTAGCCATTCTAATAAATTGGTAGTCATTCTTAATGTGGATTTAACTTGA
>NW_007263963.1:0-826 GCF_000164805.1 Carlito syrichta | reverse complement strand
CCTTAAAATTCACATGATCAAGGGCAAAAGCAATGGGATTCTATCTTACAGTCCAGGACCACAAATAGTTCTTCAATTATGTTGAACAGCCAGGGAAGAAGATGCTGTCCTCTGCGACCCAATAGCTAAAACCTATGGAGAGTTCTTCAGTTTCCTATTCTGTGAGACCTAGTCAGATGTTCTCTGCAGTGATGTATTTAATCCCTTGAATGCTGTTGATGGCAAAGCCACTTCCCCCCAGAAGCAGGAGAAAACACAGGCAAATGAGGCAAAGAAATTTATCAACCAAAATGATACTGAACTTCAAGTTATTACACTTATTGGAACCATCCTCAGTTTTCTTTATAGGACCACAAAAGATCAGGACCCTGCAAAACATGAACAAATATTAGGTCAACAAACCAACAGTGGGACTTTTCAGATGAAGTAGATGTTCAGGTCCAGGACAGTAGCAGAAAGCAGACTTGCTAGTTCCTGCAGCTCCAACTTGTCCTCAAAGCCACCTCTGTTTTTGCAGGCACTTTCCATGGACAGTTGGAGTGAAGACCTGACAATGGGAAGACTGTTCCATGGCAACTGATAGTTCTGATGTTGACAGTGAGGAAGGTTTTGAAAGGAGTGGTCAAAAAAGGAAAAATTAAGCCGACAGGTGACCTGGGATGCATAGAATGAGTAGGGCATGAATAATTAGGAAGTAGATGGCTCCCAGCAGTAGCAATCAGGTCTGGGAATGCCAGAGTGAATGCAGAACCTGCTTCCATCCAGCAACCCTCCAGGTCTGCAAGAAAAATCTGAAAGTCAGAGAGTTTTCACCTTATAGGGGTGT
>NW_007263962.1:0-557 GCF_000164805.1 Carlito syrichta | reverse complement strand
TTTAGGATTGGATATCTGGGAAAGATTTTAATTCTCCCTCACTGATGAAGCTTAGCTTGGCTGGGTAGGTTATTCTTGGTTGAAAATTGTTTTTTTTTTAGGACTTTGAAGATAGGGCTCCAAGCTCTCCTAGCCTGCAGGGTTTCTGCAGATAAATCTGCTGCTATTCTGATTGGTCTTCCATGGTGGGTGATCTTGGCCTTTTTCTCTTTGCTGCCTTTAGGATTTTTTCTTTTTGTGCCTACTTTATTTAGGCGAATTATTATGTGTCTAGGAGTTGGTCTTCTCATTTGTTGTCTTGAGGGGGTTCTCTGAATCTCTTGTGTTTGAATTTTTGTATCACTGATTAGATGAGGGAAATTTTCTTGAATGATCTCATGGAAAGTTTGTTCCAATGTGGTCTCTGTTTCTCTTTCTGCCTCAGGGAGTCCGATTATTCTTAGGTTAGGCCTCTTGAGGTAGTCACTCATCTCTTGAAGGTTTTGTTCTGTCTTTTTTAGCTTATTTTCTGTGTTTTTAAGAGTTTGGGTTATTTCTATATTTTGGTCCTCAAGCTC
>NW_007263961.1:0-1039 GCF_000164805.1 Carlito syrichta | reverse complement strand
TAGCTTAATGAAAGCCTTTTGGCAATTGTAACTCAAAGTTTTTAGTCGAGTAGACCCAGTAAATGGTGACAGAGTGCCATGTAAGTTAGCCATACTTTGCTTAATAAAACAATCTCTGCTAATGTGTCTGACTTGACCACAGTTAAAGCAAGACTGCAATGAGATATTCTTTTTTTATTACTTATATACTTTTACTTATATAAACTATTTATATATTACTTATATTATTACTTATATATTATTTATATTGCTTATATATATTGCTTATATCGCTATATATATACTGCTTATATTGCTATATATATACTGCTTATATTATTTATTTTACTTATATTACTTACATTATTTTTTACTTATGTTATTTATATTGCTTATATATATTGCTTATATACATTACTTATATTACTTATATCACTTATACTTTACTTATATACATTTGTTTATTATTACTTGAGCTTTCTACATTTCTATAAGGAAAAGAAAAGTGTGACTAAGTTCAGGCTTTATTTCAGTATTCTTAACTTTTAAGGAAAACTTTAGAGAGAGGTGCAGCAAGGGTGGCAAGAAGGAAGGGTTTTTAATCATCATCATTATCATCAGCATTGTCTGATATAATCAATTATATTGCCGGTCTTTTTTATCAGTCTTATTAAAGCCTAACAAGTGTTTTTAGCATTTTTAACAGCCAATTGTTTTACTAAAATTTTTGCTGCCTCTTTGCTAGTAATTACTCATTTGATGGTGGCGGTTATTTTAGAAATGAAATCCTCATAATTTTTATCTGCCTTTTGCTTAATCTTAGACAAAGAAAGAGTTTAAGTGGAATTAGCAGGCAACTTTCTGTACAAAATCTAGAAAAGAATTTACTTTATCTTTACTTACCTTTACTCCTTTTTGTTTCAAAGCTTTACACATGATTCGAATATAGGCTCTCCTTTCCTTGGAGCCGCAGTTTCCCATAACTGTAACCGTGCACCTAATTTTTAGTAGTCTTGCAATAATTATACAAGGATTGAATCACTCTATTCGGTGATAAGTC
>NW_007263960.1:0-822 GCF_000164805.1 Carlito syrichta | reverse complement strand
TTTAGCAAGATGCTAGCAAATTGAATTCAACAATACATTTTAGCTTATAGTTAAAATTAGCAATTGATTTTGGTCTTTTCTGTATTCACTAATAACGAGGAATATGTTCCTTAATTATATCTCTACTTTTACAATCATATAACCTTAATTTTTTTAATATAGAAAGCATATTAAAATAATAATAAAATAGTTCTTTTTGTGCTTAGTATCTGGCTAAAGAAAGACAATTTCTTGCATTTGGATAAACGTAATTATTAACTTTATCAGGATATTATTTTTAACCTTCTTTTTATCATAATTGTATGTGATCCTAAAAAATGTAGTATTATTTTATCTCTTTAATGGCATTATATAAAGTCATATTAGGGTAAGCATGAATTTGGTTGTGCTAAACATTAAGTTTTTTACATGCAACCATGTTAATGTAAGTTATTCATTTTTCATCATTATATGATGACACAAATGTTTTTCACACTTCTGGATGAACATTTGTATTGTTATTAGTACTGATCTATAAAACTATAATGATATAAGTATTATAGTACATGTTTTTTATTTCATATAGGATGATTTCTCTTAAATGTATCCCTAAGTTTGCAGTTTCTATATTGTAGGCTATGTTAGCACTTGGAAAGCTAATACCAAACTGTTTTCCAAAATGTAAGTTCTAACTTATACTCCTCTTAGCAGTGTAAACATATGCAATGCCTCTTTCTTCACTATTTTTCCAACATTATGCATTTTTTATTTAAAAAAAAATTTATTTTCTGTTTTGATTGTTTGTGTCAGAGTCTCCCTCTGTTGCCCAGATTGGAGTGGAAT
>NW_007263959.1:0-765 GCF_000164805.1 Carlito syrichta | reverse complement strand
CAAATTTTCCAAGTGTAAATTATATTCAGATGAAAAACATGCAGTAATATCCCATAAAAAATCGTGTACTCTGTGCCAGGTAACAGCAGCTATCTCAATCTACCCTGTACAAATGAGGAGATGGGGGGAATCTAAGCCGAGGAATATCAAAACATCATAGATATATGCTTCATCTTCTTCTTTCTGACCTGTCTTTTTCCTCCCATGTATTTAAAACGCTTTTCACTTTTTGTAAAATTATGTACTCAAAAGTGAACAATTTAAACCTGAATCCTAAAGTGAACAAACACTGTTTAGCAGATTCGTGCTCTCCAACAGTACATTGAAGGAGTTTATGAAATGTGCCTTTCGGTGTGGAAGAGAGAGGCTCAAAGGTAGAAGTCACATAACCACTGTCCTATGCAGTGGGCCATGACTTGACTAGGAGGATGTGGATCGAGTGAAGGGTTACCATTTCAGCATCTCTTTCATCAGGATGCCTTGCTGTTAATGGTGATTTCATTCCTTGCCTTTTGTCTTGGTGTTGGCACCGGGAGCGCATCTCCAACCGTGCTTTGTAACGTTTAGTAGCCTTAACAAATCCTCCTTGCTCCTGTGGAAAGCTTCCTTATGTTGTTATTCAGAGGAACTGAACCAGTCAGTGGGACTGTGTTGCCTCATAGCACCCAGCTCAATTTTGGTTAAAAAGAGGAAAGATAGTAGTGAATTGAAGAAAAGGGAACACATGACAAGGTATATTCTCATAAAATCAAGTCTGCAGCCATT
>NW_007263958.1:0-500 GCF_000164805.1 Carlito syrichta | reverse complement strand
GACAGTGACAGCCTAGGTCAGGTGACCTTCTTGTGTGCCTGCACGATGTCCATGTTTCTCTTTTTGATGACTCTGATCTCACTGCATCATAACCATCTGTTTGCTCACCTGTATCTCCCTTTTAAACCTGGAGTTCCCCAAGAGCTTGGGTTGCCCATGATTGTCTGCTGTATATATTGCACTTAGTGCAGTATCCAATCTTTGGTTACCACTGATCATTATGTATTTGGTCAGTAAATGAATGAGACCTTGAGGAGATCTCTTAACCTCTCTGAATCCCTTTTTGGTGTTATGGTTAAATTAAGGATGGGCCGAAACAGAATGAATCGTAACTGTGCCCCTGTAACAGCCCACCTGGTTTTTCATTTTACTTTGACGTCTATGTTGAGACAGTGGATTTTAAAGTCTGCCCTGTACACCAAGGCTCTGTTTAACCTACCATGGCTCACAAAGGGCTTTCTGATGTAATGTAGGTCTTGTTCCTGGATTAGGGAGCAGAG
>NW_007263957.1:0-711 GCF_000164805.1 Carlito syrichta | reverse complement strand
AAAAGTTTCTTTTATAACCTATCTTGGTCAGCTTAATAGGCGAAAGAATTTACAACAATGTCGTTAGAAATATCAGTAGGGCTTTCTGGTTGATATCAAGCATTAAGGTTTCTAATTTCCCTTTTAAGATTTGTTAAAAATGTTAAAGAACATAGGTCAAATATATGACAGATTCCAAAAAGTTTCCAAAGAGACACAGGGAGTTCATAGGAAAGTAACGATTTCAGGAAGAATGATATAAATGTGCTGGAAAATGTATAACATTGTCATTTCTCCCTCTCCCTTTCTCTCTCTCTCACAGAATATAAAGAAAAAAGGGAGCCCATGGGCCCCCCAAAAGTTCTGAAGAGAGTTCTTTCAAAGTTTTCAATTTTTAGTACTGATCTTTATATATTTTTTTCAGTTGCAGTCTCATTCTGTCACACATACTGGAGTGCAGTGGCACGCTCTCGGACAACACAGCCTTGAACTGCTGAGCTCCAGCGATCTTTCTGCCTCAGCCTCTCAGGTAGCCAGAACTACAGGTGCGTGTGAATACACGCGGGTAATTTTTTTAATTTATTGTAAAGATCAGGTCTCGCCCATTGCTATTTGTTAAAGTTATATTTCTGTGCGATTTACAAACTCCAATTTTGTATCACATTGGAGATTTATTATCAGAAGATACATCCTTCAGTAACAGCTTCCTGCTTCCCTCTGTGGTCATGTCCC
>NW_007263956.1:0-783 GCF_000164805.1 Carlito syrichta | reverse complement strand
TTCGCTGCAACTGGATGGAACTAGAGTCTATTAATACTGAGTGACTCTCACAAAACAAAAATCCGAATATCACATGTCTCACTCATATAATGGACCTTGAACATCCAATGCAATACTATGAGAAAATGACGGATGGTACTGGGAACCTACGGGGGGGAGGGGGATGGGATTAACAGTAGCAAATATCTGTCGGGGGATGGGAAAACACTTCTTATCTACAGGGTGCCTGAATGAAACGTCATTGTACACCTACCCTTAACTGTACCCCACAAAACCATAATAAAAACTACTGATTAATGAAAAAAAATAAAAATAAAAATAAAAAAAAAAAAAATGTAATCACATTTGTTCTGCCACTCCTGACTCACCTCCATGCAATCTCTCCTCTCCTTTCTCTTCCCTGTGCCCCAATTCCACAGTTTGTTGCTTTCCCCTCTATTTGAACAAAATACCTCTAATAGCACTAATATATTCCAATAACTGAATCATTATATGTCCCAATGAGACTGTCAATCCAGAGACAGAAACTGGATCATAAACATTTGTGTATCCTTAGTAACTGGCACATAGTAGTGCTCAATGAAAATGTGTTGCACTTAAAGAATGAATGAATGAGGCTGTCAATTTTATCTGTACATAAAATACGAGAGTCTTAAGCTATGGTAGCAGTAACAGGAATAGAACATAGAAGGAACGATAAACCTTGGAGAATGGGTATAGAAAAGAAAGGATGAGGAAAGTGGCAAAGATGATTGGGGATAACTGGGTACATGATAGTGTCAT
>NW_007263955.1:0-833 GCF_000164805.1 Carlito syrichta | reverse complement strand
TCACAAAAATATTCTGTACAAAATCTCCAAAATTAGCCCCAAATGGTAATGACTGAAACTTAAATTGAAAACTGTACCCAACTAGGTCTTTATTGTGACTATGCCAGTTTTTGCTTGTTGGCCTGCAGGTTTGCACTGAGGTAATAAACCCTTTATCTCTTCCTCTACATGAAAAACAAAAAGAAGCAAGCAAACAAAATTACTACAGTTTCATTCTTCATGGATGATTTTCATAATGCCTGATTTATAAATATTTTTTAAAAAGGATTCATGAATTGCCATATCTGTCTGCAGAGGTTTATTCTTTAAAGTACTATGTTTTATTTGATCTAATCATGATATATCTGTATTGATAGAATTTGAAATTTCTTTCTTTTTTGTTTTTGAGTTGGAGTCCCACTCTGTCGCCCAGACTGGAGTGCAGTGGCTGCTCCCTGCCACAGCAGCCTCGACCTGCTGGGCTCTGGTGCTCCTTCTGCCTCACCCTTCCCAGTAGCTGGAACTACAGGCGTGCACTGCCACACCTGGCTGATTTTTTGATTTATTGTAGAGATGAGGTTTCACCAAGTTGCCCAGGCGGGTCTTGAACCCGCAGGATCAGGCAATCCTCTCACCTCAGCCTCCCAAGGCGCGGGATTACAGGCTGAGCCACCAAGCCCGGTTGTTAGAATTTGAAATTTCTAATGCACATGCTTTTTGTTAAAAGTAGTTTTCCTCCTCTGAAGTTCATTTGATGGAAAAAGATACACAAGGAGTGATCAACCCAAAAGAATAAAAGGTAGATCAGATGTATCTAATTTCACCACACATATTGAGCTATGGTAGTTTTAAAT
>NW_007263954.1:0-905 GCF_000164805.1 Carlito syrichta | reverse complement strand
CTCAGACCTGCCCTGGCTCCCGGGCCACCCTGGGCCAGCTTGTCCCCAACCTCCAGCACAGGCAAGGAGTCCTGCCCTGCTTCTGCTGCTGCTCTCCACTCCTGCTGCAACACGTTCCTGACCCAGCCCTTCCACTTCCCCAGGCCTAGACAACCCAGAGGCCACTGGAAGGTCCTCTACTCTCTTCTGAGACAGCCAGGGGTAGTGTGGGGAGTGACAACCACTGCTCAGGCCCACCCACAGATCCCCACCCTCTGCTTCCCTCTCTGGGGGCCTGAAGTCCCACAGAATCAGGGAGATTCCCATTTTTCAAGCCGGAGGACAGACACCAAAACATCTATAACTAGTGACAATGATGCCCACAATAGTCATTACTAATTACCAGCTCTGAAGGCAGGCTTGATTTCTCTGCTAGGAGTCAAGTTTACTGTTGGGAGCCGGCCATAGAGGCCCACTGAATGTTAGGGATCAGGGAGGGACATGGACCCCGAGACCACTAGGATGTGTTCGGGAGCCACTGACCCCATTTTTCTCCTTCTTTCACCATGTAGCGCAAGTAACCTACTGCTGATCTAAGCTGAAGGCTCTGTGACTGTGACAGGCGTGGCTCACTCTAGAAACTCATTGTTCCTGTTTCCCATAAACTGTGGTTTTGGCTTACATATTAGATATAATTCAAACTCAGGTCACATTTGGGAGCCTTTTACATGGTGCAAGCCTCTTTGTAAGGTTTAAAAATATATTTGTAGAATTAGTATATACTTATGGACAGCTGTTTTCAGCTTCAGATAGTATAGATGATTATCTAGAGATACCAGAAATGGCCCAGCACAAACTTTGGACTGGGCCACATTCCTGAGGGCTCAGCGTGTACTTTGGACTGGGCTGCCATCTTTAGACTGGCT
>NW_007263953.1:0-360 GCF_000164805.1 Carlito syrichta | reverse complement strand
AAATTTCCAAGTGTAAATTATATATAGATGAAAAAACATGCAGTAATATCCATAAAAATGGTTGTCCTCTGTGCCAGGTAACAGCAGCTATCTCAATCTACCCTGTACAAATGAGGAGATGGGGGGAATTTAACCCGAGGAATATCAAAACATCATAGATATATGCTTCATCTTCTTCTTTCTGACCTGTCTTTTTCCTCCCAAGTATTTAAAACGCTTTTCACTTTTAGTAAAATTATGTACTCAAAAGTGAACAATTTAAACCTGAATTCAAAAGTGAACAAACACAGTTTAGCAGATTCGTGCTCTCCAACAGTACATTGAAGGAGTTTATGAAATGTGCCTTTCGGTGTGAAGAGA
>NW_007263952.1:0-631 GCF_000164805.1 Carlito syrichta | reverse complement strand
ATGCAACCACAAAACCATCTCTGCATGAAACACTTAAGAAAGTACTAAACACAGAAGAAAAGGAAAAAAGAGCAACGTTCTTCACAAGAGTACAGGGAAAAGAATAAAATATACACGAACCAACCCCAAAACCAAAAGAAAGACAAAAAAAAAAGATAAAAGAAAAAACCTAGTGGAAGAACAACAACTCAATAAGAACTCCATGATAGGGACGAACTCTCACATTTCAATAATTAGTCTGAATGTGAATGGACTAAACGCACCACTGAAAAGACATAGAATGACAAAATGGATAAAATATCACCAGGCAACAATATATTGCCTTCAAGAGACCCATCTCACTAGAAAGGACATACACAGACTCAAAGTAAGAGGACGGGAAACAAATTTTCAGGCGAACAGAACACAAAAGAAAGGAGGAGTCGCGATCCTAATTTCAGACAAAATATCATTTAAGCTATCAAAAATTAAAAAAGATACAGAGGGCCACTACATAATGATAAGAGGTTCACTCCATCAACAAGAAATATCTATCCTAAACATATATGCACCCAACATAGGTGCGCCAACATTCATAAACCAACTTCTAGGAAAACTAAAGAAAGACATTGACTCTAACACCATAATAACG
>NW_007263951.1:0-818 GCF_000164805.1 Carlito syrichta | reverse complement strand
TGCCTGTCTAACATCCGTGTCTTTTCCTTTGGAATTTTATCCCTTTCCTGTAAGAGGACATGCTGGAGGGACAGTCAATGAAAGAGCCCCATATTCCCTTGACCGGGGAATGGACAAAGTTTAGCTCAAGAATTAGGCTAACAAAACTTTCTCCTGAAAGCTGACTTGTGAATAAACAGCATGTGAGCTCAAGGTCCAAAACTCATTTACCCTGATGCTAACACTCAAAAGGACCATCTACTAAGTTCCTCCAGTCTTCCTCACTAAATCTGCAGTTTCTTGTTCCTCTTCATGGCTACCAGCTGTTTTTAGATCTTGGCACACAGAAAAACTTAACATCTGCATGGTGACACTAGGGTGAGAGGACTAGGCTGGTCACAGGCTAGAAGCAATGGACTAGGTCCTCTCTGCCCCAGAGCTTGACTGGTTGACCCCAGACTCACATCCCTTACCCATCCTAAGCATACAGCTGGCATCAACACAGCTCTACAGAATCTGATTCTCCAGGTTGTACTCAAAATGAAAGCTGCAAAGTATCCTTTCGAATAAACTGCTCCTCTACTTAACTTTCAGTAATTTTTTGTGGCTTGCAGTTAAATTACTGATGCAGATGTCAAGAGAAAAACAGCAGAGAACATGGTAATAATGATGGCAATGATGCTGATAGGAGGAAGGAAAAAGGAAGGAAGGAAGGAAGGAAGGAAGGAAGGAAGGAAGGAAGGAAGGAAGGAAGGAAGAAGAGGAAAATCTGGACTACAGGAACTTTACAAACAAGCCTACCAAACTGACTCATTTAAATTGTATGAATGTAGGTTTTA
>NW_007263950.1:0-776 GCF_000164805.1 Carlito syrichta | reverse complement strand
CCGTGCCAGAGGCCGCGGCGGGCGCAGCGGCGGCGACGGCGGCGGCGGCGGCGGCGGCGGCGGCGGCAGCGCTGGTGGGGGGAGGGGCTGCGGCAGCAGCGGGAGAGGACGATGCAGTAAAAATGTCCAGTCCTTGCGATGTTCCAGTGATAGCGATGGCCGAGCTCTGTTTGAGGAGTAGGCTGCAATGCTGGGGTCCCCAGCCTCCCGGGGGCGAGAGTCAGAGACCCACTGCAGATCTCCCTTGCAGAGGGCTTCAGACACCGGGTTGCCAGGTCGCCATCTTGCCCCGCCTCATAAAGATTTCTTATAATTCAATATAAACGACAAAGCAACATAAAATGGGCAAAGGCTGAATACACATTGCTTCAAGGAGTATATACAAATGGTCCATAAGCACATGAAAAGAGGCTTAACAACTGGGAAATGCAACTCAAAACTACAGTGAGATGCAACTTCAGAACCACTGGGATCACTATTATAGAAATAACAGATGACAGCATATATTGGCTCGTGTATGGAGAGAAACGGGAACCACTATACATGGCCAGTGGATATATACAATGAAGCATCTGCATTAAAAATCATCTGCGACTTTCTGAAAAGTTTAAGCATAAAGTTTCCACATAATACTACAATTCTACTCTTTGAAATATAGTCACGAAAAATACAATCACTCATCTCCACAAAACTTTGTACACAAATGTTTCTTAGCAGTATTACTCATTAAAAGACATAAGTGAAAACAGTTCATGTCCCCAAACTGGAGAATAGAT
>NW_007263949.1:0-732 GCF_000164805.1 Carlito syrichta | reverse complement strand
AATAAATCTAAAGCCAGGCTCAGGGGCTCAGACTGTAATCCCGAGCCTTTGGGAGGCTGAGGTGAGTGGATTGCTGAGCCCGCAGGTTAGAGACCCGCCTGGGCAGCGAGACCTCATCTCTACAATAAATCAAAAAATCAGGTGGGCGTGGTAGGCATGCCTGTAATTCCGGCTACTTGGAAGGCTGAGGTGGAAGGATCACCTGTGCCCAGCAAGTTGAGGCTGCGGTGGCCGGGAGCGACCACTGCACTCCAGTCTGGGTGACAGAGTGAGAATCCAACTCAAAAAAAATAAAATAATTAAATAAATAAATAAATAAATCTAAAGGAGAAAATAATGAAAAGTGCAGTAATTAATGTAACTGAAGTCAGGAAATCAATAGTTTGTCAAGATATTAATCTTTCCCAACTTGATCTTTAGTTTCAACCCAATTCCAAATAATCTCAGCAAGTTATTGTATGGATATCAGCACACTGACTCCAAAGTTTATATGGAGAGGAGAATGACACAGAACAACCAATTCAGTGTTGAAGGAGAAGAACAAAGTTGAAGGAATAACACTATCAAACTTCAAGATTTAACTATAAAGCTGTAGTAATCAAAACTGTAATATTGGTGAATGAATAGATGTGTAAATCAGCAGAACAGAATAGATGCGTATAAATGTAATCAACTGATCTTTGATAAAGGAGCAAAGATAATGTAAAGGAGCAGAAAATGGTGCTGGAAAAC
>NW_007263948.1:0-765 GCF_000164805.1 Carlito syrichta | reverse complement strand
GCCTAGAAAACTGGTGAGACCTCAGTTCTACAATAAAATAAAAAATTAGCCAGGCTAAAGCGCATGCCTATAGTTCCAGCTACTTGAATGGCAGAGGCAGAAGGATGACTGGAGCCTAGCAGTTCGATGCTGGGGTGGCCGTGAGTGTGCCACTGAACTCCCATCTGAGCTGCAGACTCCAACTGAAAAAATAAAAATAAAAATGAAAAAGGAACAGAATAAAGAACACAGAAGTAAATAAATGACAGCAAATTGATTTTCAACGAAGACATTAAGAACACACATTGATGAAAGAAGAGTCTCTTCAATAAATAGTGCTACTGTAATAACTGGATATCCACACGCAGAAGAATACACCATATATATACACCAATATATCTTTTACCATATACAAAAATCAAATCTAAATGGATTAAAGATGTAAATAAAGGCCAGGAGCTGTGACTCCTGCCTATAATTTCAGCACTTTGGGAGGTGAGTGGATTGCCCGAGCGCAAGGGTTCGAGACAAGGCTGGGCCACTTGACAAGACCTCATCTTACAATAAATCTAAAATTAGCCTGGTGTGTTAGTGTGTTCTGGCTACTTGGAAGGTTGAGGTGGAAAGATCGCCAGAGCCTAGCAGGTCAATGCTGGGGTTGCAGTGAGTGTGCCATTGCACTCCAGTCTGGGTGACAGAGTGATTGAAAATTCACCAATGTGTTTTATCTCTGTATTTTCTTCTTTCTTGTATAAGTGATGGTAACATTAAGATCATGTTAGATGT
>NW_007263947.1:0-640 GCF_000164805.1 Carlito syrichta | reverse complement strand
TCTTCCACCACTGCTGCCTAAGTACTTAGTCAATCTAAATTGACCATGGCTATATTGCTCCCGTTACCAGTTTGCAAGAAGTTGATAACTAGCTTATTAAGTTCCATAAAAAATCCTGGAGAGACAAAATACAAAAAGTATTTAAGAGAGCATAGATGATCTCAGACAGGATAGTACTTGCACTTACTAGTCATGTGGCAAGACACAAACCACTCTACAATCATAGTCACATATAAAATGAAGATGCTATTGCCAATTGTTCTGAGGTTTAAATGAGTTAATACATTCAAAGTGCTTGGACTAGTGCCAGACATTTATTAAAAACTGGAAAGAAAAACTGAACTGTAATTATTTACAGATAATTTTGGTGAGCAATATAATAATTTGTTCTTCTTATCCCTGAACCTAGTCCACTATTTAGGTGATCCTTTACCATCTGTAATTGATTTTATAATTATCCCCATAAGGATGAGCAGCTTTTAAGATGTATGCCCGTCCGTGCTCAATGGCTCACCCTGTAATCCCATGCTTTGGGAGGCAGAAATGAATGGATTGCTTGACCACGGGAGTTCGAGACCCGTCTGGGCAAGTTGGTGAGACATCATTTCGACAATAAAAATAAAAAAATTAACCAGGCATG
>NW_007263946.1:0-929 GCF_000164805.1 Carlito syrichta | reverse complement strand
GGAAATCTTGGTAGTAACTGTTGCATGGCTTGACTCCCACAAGGGCAGAGGTTGGCTGTATTCATGCACATTTCCTGACACAACAACTCCTTGATGAATTATTGAATAATCTCACAATAATAAAGTAGGTACTCCTCTGCAAATGTGTCTGATGTATTGCCTGTTCCTTCTACTAAGAAGATCTCTAATGAAGCCAGGCATGGCGGTTCATGCCTGTAATCCCAGCATTTTGGGAGGCTGAAGTGGGAGGATTGGCTTGAGCTCAGGATTTTGAGACCAGCCTGGGCAACATAGGAACACATGGTCTTTACAAAAAATTAAAAATTTAGCCGGGCATGGTGGCACACACCTGTCATCCCAGTTACTCAGAAGGCTGAGGCGGGAGGATCACTTGACTCCAGGAGGTTGAGGCTCCAGTGAGCTCTGGTCAGGTCATTGCACTTCAGCTTGGATGACAGAGCGAGACTTCAACATTCAAAAAAATGTGCATGGGGCAGCTGAGCCACTCCTATGTCCCTGTAGCCCCACAGGGAAGCTAGTCAGCAGTATGAAGAAAGAGCCTGTCGTGAGGACCCACAAGGGCTACAGGTGTGTCCTTTCCAGATGGTCCCTCCAAGGAGCTGAGGGGGAGACACCTCTTCTTGGCTGCCCTGGCACCTACCTGTCCTTCCTTCATGCACTGGCTCAGAGAGCAGGAGCATTGCCCGGGAGGTTCCTGGGCCTCCACCCCAGCTGGCACTGGCCAGACAAAAGCCCTAGTTGGCCAGCAGCCTCGGTCACCTCCTACCACCCTCTTGTGTTTGCTCAGCAGGCTGGGAAGTGGAAGTGGATACCTTCCATTGGTCCCTGGACATTCTGGGCCTCAGGGGCCAGCTGCTGGCTGGCAGCTTCTCCAAGAAGCATATCTTGGCCTCTTTGTCCCTCTCTCT
>NW_007263945.1:0-766 GCF_000164805.1 Carlito syrichta | reverse complement strand
CCGCGGGCTTAGGTTGTCCTCTCCCCGCAGCCTCCTCAATCGCAGGATTACAGGCTGAGTCACGGAACCTGGCTATTTTCTGTTATGGTTTGGAGCTGGAGTCTCACTCTGTCGCCCACACTGGAGTGCAGTGGCCGCTCCCGGCCACCGCAGCCTCGACCCGCTGGGCTCCGGCGATCCTTCAACTTCAGCCTTCTAAGTAGCTCTAAATACAGGCGCGTGCTACCGCGCCCGGCTAATTTTTGGATGTATTGGAGAGATGATTCTTGCCCGTTTCTCTTTTCTAATGTAATATTTGTGTGCGATCTGCAAACTCCAATTTCGTATCACATTGGAGATTTGTTATCAGAAGCTACATCCTTCCTTAACTGCCTCCTGCTTCCCGTTCCGGTCATGGTCCTTCCGCGGAACTTGCTCCATGACACCAGGGTGACTGACTGTCAGTCTGGTATGGCTCCAGGTCCCTCCTTTCCTGGGCACTGCTCTCAAGAGCAGCCTTCACTGGATCAGGCGTAGCTCCTAGACCTCACACCTTCTTCTGTGTAATGGTGTGAAAGAGCTCCATGGAGCTCATGCTGGCACAAGAGCCAAAGATACAACATATTCAAGTCCAAGTGTCTGTATTATTATTCTATGCTATTCTGCCATAGAAGTTCAGTCGACATTTGAACTCCCATGTATGCTAATTATTCAGGACACAGGCTCGATCTCTTGACAGTGGGCCCTTCGACCCATTGTGGTTGAGGAAATAGGGAGGAGCAGCACG
>NW_007263944.1:0-326 GCF_000164805.1 Carlito syrichta | reverse complement strand
GTAGACAATCTATTCCTTTTATGATACACCAGAATTATGTCACCTATCCCATAGTAGCAGCTAGATTTGAACCAGACTTGCTTTTGGTGACCCAACATCTTAACCCTGGCAAGTGTTGACATGGACAGAATTTGCTTCGATCCTTGTTTGTGGTGTTTTCCAGCCTCATTCTCCCAAAGTTCCCACATGCTTAGACAGTAGTATCACAAGTGACTTTTCTCAGCCCTATCCATGCATAAATTTTTCTGTTCTATTCCAGTGGACATTTCTAGGAATCATTTGAGATACATTTATTCTAACTTTATGGTCCTAGCACTCTCAGAGGT
>NW_007263943.1:0-767 GCF_000164805.1 Carlito syrichta | reverse complement strand
GAATAGTAAGGTTGGAACCTCCAGCCATCCAACTAATTAACGGAGCTAAATAGTGGGCAAACTCGTCAGTCAACTATCTAATCCAGCTAACTAGCCTGCTGAGTAGTCGGCCAACATGTTTAGCCAGCTTACAAGTTGGTCGTGTAGTGAGCCAATGTGTTAAAACAGCTAATTATTCTGCCGACTCATCAACCAAGTTGTCACCTAGCTAACTCGTTAAACAACTAGTTAAGTCAGTTAGTTAAATCAGCTAGCTCACTTGTTAGTTAACTATTTGTCAGGTACTTAAGTCTGCTTTCTAACTAGTTAGCTAATTAAGTCAGCTAGTTATTCAGCTAGTTAAATAGTTAGCTAACTATTTAATTTCCGTGGTTGTTAACTAGCTAAATATTTAAGTCTGCCAGTTAAGTCAGCAATTTAAGCCAGTTTTCTAATTTCGTCACCTGGTTAAGACAGCTAGCAAGCTGCTTGACTAACGGGTTAAGTTAGCAGGTTGTCTCAGGTAGTTAGCTACTTAACTAAGGTATTAAGTCAGCTGGTTGAGACAGCTAGCTAGCAAGTTAGGAAAGGGGTTGAAGTAGCTGGTTGAGTAGCTTAGCTAGCTAGTTAGCTAACGAGTTAAGTCAGCTGAATGAGTCAGCTAGCAACCTAGCTAGCTAACGATTTGAGTTAGTTGGTTGTGTCAGCTAGCTAACTCATTTGATAACAAGTTAAGTAAGATAATTAAGTCACCTAGCTAGCACGTTAGATAATGTGTAAGATAAATA
>NW_007263942.1:0-816 GCF_000164805.1 Carlito syrichta | reverse complement strand
TGGTTTTGATTATTGTAGCTTTATAGTAAAGTTTGAAGTCTGGTAATGTGATACCCCTGCTTGTTTTTATTTTGCTGAGGATTGTTCTGGCTATTCTTGGTCGCTTGTGTTTCTATATGAATTCCTGTGTTGTTTTTTCTAGGTCTGAGAAAAAATGTTGCTGGTAATTTGATGAGTATTGCATTAAATTTATGGATTGCCTTAGATAGGATGGACATCTTCACAATATTGATTCTTCCAATCCATGAGCATGGGATATTTTTCCACTTGTTTGTGTCATCTTTGATTTCTTTGAGCAGTGTTTTGTAGTTTTCATTGTAAAGGTCTTTCACGTCTCTGGTTAGGAAGATTTTTTTTTGTGGCTACAGTGAATGGAATTGTGGTTTTTATTTGGGTTTCTGTTTGTTTATTATTGGTGTAAACAAATGCGATTGTCTTTTGCACATTTATTTTATATCCTGAGACTTTGAGAAAGGACTTTATCAGTGTAAGGAGGTTTTTGACAGATTCTCTTGGGCATTCAAGGTACACAATTATGTCATCTGCAAAGAGAGATAATTTGACTTCCTCTTTTCCTATTTGGATACTCCTGATTGCCTTCTTTTCTCTGATTGCTCTAGCCAGGACTTCCAATACTATATTGAACAGGAGGGGTGAGAGTGGGCATCCTTGTCTTGTTCCAGTTTTCGGGGAAATGGTTCAAATTTTTGTCCATCTAGGAGTATGCTGGCTGTGGGTTTCTCATAGATGGCTTTTACTATTTTGAGGTTTGTTCCCCATATGCCTAGATGTTTGAGGGTTTTTATCAAGAAGGAG
>NW_007263941.1:0-801 GCF_000164805.1 Carlito syrichta | reverse complement strand
AAGAATCGCTGAACCCAGGAGTTCGAGGCAACCATGAGCCTGATCATCATGATGGTGCACTATACTCCAGCCTGGCCAATAGAGTGAGACCCCTACTCAAAGAAAAAAAAAAAGGAATTCAAGTAGGTGGCAATGCTTGCAATTTTCAAAATGCTAGGGCTACTTTTCTGAGAAAAGTCATTCAAAACTGTGAGGCCCTTGTGATCACTTTTTCTCACATCAAATCTTTCATGTGTCCCTCCCTTGAAAGGTTTTTCTTCTCTCTTCCACAGAATAAATACCCATCTCAGGTTCCAGAGTACTCAAGATTCTCTTCAAGGAAGCATTCTAAGAGTTGGTGATTCCTCTTCACGTACCTTTGCAGGTTCTGTAGCCCCTTGGTGGCCCTTATCTCTGGGTCACCCCAGCGAAGCCACAAGAGTGATTTTTCTCAGCAGAAGAGACACTCTGGGTGGCTGACTGACTGAAAGGATGAAAATCTGTCATATTAGCTGCTGATTAGACTGGACAGCTCATTAAGGATCATCATGCCAGTATCTTTCACCGGCCCTGATGGCCCCTTTCAAAGGAAGGTATTGGTTAACCATCTATAAAACAAGTTCTACTATCCTGGTCCTAGGAAATTGATTGAACCAGGAACTGAGACACTAAGAGTGTCTTTCTGAGTCAAACTGTGATCAGATTCCCCTGCTCTGAGACTCAAAAGCAAGAGAAGAGATGACCCAAGAGAGTGAGAATATAAGACTGAGTTGACTGTCACAAAAAAGAAGCAAGAGACCATTTTCCAGGGCTGCCTCAGAG
>NW_007263940.1:0-746 GCF_000164805.1 Carlito syrichta | reverse complement strand
CAGGAGCCCCAGGTAACATCCTCCCAGGGCCAGCCGTCTAGCCTTTCCCTAAGCCCCCTTCCACACGGCCGCCGGAGAGTGGGTTTGATTGCTGAGAGGTCAAACCTCCTCCATCACATGGCTGAATGATCTGCTTACCATCTCTCTATTACTTTGGGGAAATATTTGTTAAAAGGATGTTTTGATCAAGAAAGATAACTTTCCTAAATGCTCGTGTAAGTGACATGAGTTTCAAAAAATTACCATTCACCGCCACAAACATTCTTTATTGTAGTGTATATATATAGTGCGCGCTACCACATCCGGCTAGTTTTTGATTTATTGTACAGATGAGGTCTCGTCAGGTTGCCTGGGCGGGTCTCGAACCCGCGGGCTCAGGCAATTCACTCACCTCGGCCTCCCAAAGTGCTGGGATTACAGGCTGAGCCACCGGGCCCAGCGAAAGTGGTGATTTTTTAAATATTCCTAAGAAAAGTGAGAAATAAATGATGTCTGACTTCCTTACATATGCATAAATTATATCTTCAGAGACCATTACCAAGCTGGATAAAAAAGAAGTTTCTAACATCAATAATTAGAGTCCAGTTGTTAATTCATTGACTGAACAATGGTGAAATAGCTAAAATGGTTCTAAATCAAGGTGATCGTGATAATAGTGATGTTGAAGATGACGTTGTTAGCATTTCAGATAAAGTACCTATAGATGACATGGTGAAAATGTGTGATGGCTTATTGAAGGACGAGAG
>NW_007263939.1:0-799 GCF_000164805.1 Carlito syrichta | reverse complement strand
TCTCTACCTCACATCACAACTTGTGCTTCTTAAAGTAAGTCATAGCCAATGGTAGTTTTTCATATCTTAGCTCAAAAGTTTCTGGCTTGATAATTAGAAAAATGGTGATTCAGGGAATTTGGGAGAGGGGGATCTCATTTCAAAGGAGATGGCACGCTAGATGGCTTTCTCATTGCTGTATCTTCTGTATTCACAGAAATAAACTTTAGTGACTTTTGGGACCTTTCTGGATTTGTAATAGCATTTTATATTTGTCCCTATTGACTGATAAACTTTAGTTATTTTCTCTCTTAGAGTGTCTTTACAATGACAAATTTGTCACTTATATAGCTATTTCAACAAAAAATACAGTTTAAGGGTGATTCTTTTTGTTTTTTTCCCAAATAATATAATAAGAAACTAATTTGATTTCTCTGTTATATCTTTTTGGCTTCAAGTAGTTCTTTTTATCATTCATGTTCAAGATAACTTTTGGACTACCTTCCCGTGTTTGATATGTTTAGATATATTTCTAATGATTTTGGATTACTCTAGATGATGTCAAATTATTTATCGATATTCTTAATTTTTAGTTTGTATCTAGCGTAGCATAATGTTTCTGCTTTCCTGTTCTTTTTGTTGAGTTTATTTCCCGTGGTTGGCAAGATGCTTTGGTCTTTAGCCTGCAATAAACTATATTATTTAATATTTATTTTTATTTTTATTTTTTGAGATGGACTCTCATCATGTTGCCCAGCCTGGTCTCAAACTACTGGGCTCAAGAGATCTCCCCCTCCTTGTTCTCTTGGGTATGTGGGAT
>NW_007263938.1:0-661 GCF_000164805.1 Carlito syrichta | reverse complement strand
GAGCCCAGCTCAGCCAACATAGCAAGACCTTATCTTACAAAAAATCAAAAGCTTAGCCGGGTGTGGTGGTTCTCTCCAGTAGTCCGGAGTGCTGAGAGCCTGAGGCAGGAGAATCGCAGAGCACAGGAAAAGAAATCAAAGTGACACAAACAAGTGGAAAAATATCCCATGCTCATGGCAGAGAAGAACCAATATTCAGAAGATGTCCATCCCATTTAAGACAATCCATAAAGTAATGCAATACTCATCAAATTACCAGCAACATTTGGTGTCAGACCTAGAAAAAACAACACAGGAATTCATATTGAAACACAAGCGACCAAGAATAGCCAGAACAATCTTCAGCAAAATAAAAACAAAGCAGGTGGTATCTCATTACCAGACTTCAAACTTTAGTATAAAGATACAATCATCAAAACAGCTTGGTATTGGTACAGGAACAGGCATATAGATCAATGGAATAGAATTGAGTTTCCAGAAGCAAAACCTCAATTTCTCAACCAACCCATCTTCGACAAAGCCTTCACCACATACCACTGGGGAGAGGAGAACCTATTCAGTAAATGGTGCTGGAAAAACTGGCTGACCACATACAGAAGATTGAAACAGGATCCCTATCTATCCTCATACACAAAAATTAACTGTAAATGAATCAGGGACG
>NW_007263937.1:0-447 GCF_000164805.1 Carlito syrichta | reverse complement strand
GAAGCCAAACATAGCCTCTCACAACAATGCCAGCTGGTACAGTGATACTGATGGGTTCCGGGAAGAATTACCTAGTGGGGGAAGCATCTACCACAAGCGGCAGTCCTCCCCAAAATAATTCCAGGGAGTCGATGGTTCCCCCGCTATACATAACCTCAAGTGACACCCATGGTGTAAATGTATGTTCTAAAACGTATGGGCTTGGGAGACACAGTGGGATTTAGAATCCAAATCATAATAACCACCATCGCCAACACCACCACCCCTGTGATCCAGCATGAGGAGTCACCCTCAAGGATGTGAGAGGAAAAGGCACTTTCTGACCTGTTGTTGCAGGAAGTTTCAAAGGTGGCCACCGGGTATGTCCATCCCACACCTTAGGCTACATGCCCCAGAAGGCCTGACTCCACTCTCCACACACACCCAGCTTGGCCTCTGACCCCTGGG
>NW_007263936.1:0-450 GCF_000164805.1 Carlito syrichta | reverse complement strand
GCACGATCCCAGCTCTCTGCAGTCTCTATCTCCTGAACTCAAGTGCTCCTCTCATCTCAGTCTCCCAGGTAGCTGGGACTCTAGGTGTGCCACCACACCGGGCTCATTTTATTTCTGAGGAGATCAGGTCTCACTCAGTTACCCAGATGCCCACCCACACCCCCAGCGGGCCTGCCCTAACATTCTGGAGGCCCTGCTGGGAGTGTGACCTGGCATCTGGGTAACTGAGTGAGACCTGATCTCCTCAGAAATAAAATGAGCCCGGTGTGGTGGCACACCTAGAGTCCCAGCTACCTGGGAGACTGAGATGAGAGGAGCACTTGAGTTCAGGAGATAGAGACTGCAGAGAGCTGGGATCGTGCCACTGCTCTCCAACTCCAGTGCACTTTCAACAGAAAGACCCCCTTTAAAAAAAAAAAGTGTCCAAATCAAAGTTCTCTGCATGTGCTT
>NW_007263935.1:0-476 GCF_000164805.1 Carlito syrichta | reverse complement strand
GAAAAATGCTCCATTACTTCATACCAACATAAGGTCAAATGCACACCCAGATGTATTCAGTCAGGTAATTTATCTTCTTTTTTCTGTATTCAGCCTATAAAAGCTCACTGCTCACACACTCCTGGTCAAAACTCACTGAGCCCTCTGGTTCTGAGTGTTGCCTGATTCATGAATTGATCTTTGTGTCAATAAACTGTTAAACTTTAAAAAGAAGAATTAAAAAGGTAGATATCAGCTCCATAAACTTCAAGGGATTATGGAGGACAAGGCAGACAGATAGCTCAATGTGAATAATGCCAGTCCTAGAAAGCACTAGACAGACATCTGAAATTTTTCTACTCAGTGGTGTATACCATCTATTGGCTCCTTAAAGAAATCTCATTAGACTTTAGGATTTGAAGGGCCTGCATTCGCTATATTTTTATCAATTTTTAAGAGATGATAAAGCTGTAGATGGTTAGAACTTTCTATTTACC
>NW_007263934.1:0-401 GCF_000164805.1 Carlito syrichta | reverse complement strand
TATAAAAAACTATATAACATACATGAAACATTCTTGAGAAATTAAAAGGAAAGCAAAACACACACACACACACACACACACACACACACACGCACGCACACACACACACACACACACACAAAACTATAGACTATTTCAATGTGAGAGACCATGATTTTATTACTGAGTACTATCAACTACAGAAATCTGCATGAGAAGTCAATCTCATTTGCTTACAAATGTTAGATTTTAATCTTTGTGAATCCATATAATAAAATATTGTCTGACAACTTTGAAATGGTTTTTTTCTCAATGGACTTCATTAGTGATTTAACAACAGAAAGTTGGATACTTAAACAACATAAGTTTTGCTTTGCTATCTTTGAATTTCATACAACATAATACTTAACTATAATTAAAAT
>NW_007263933.1:0-761 GCF_000164805.1 Carlito syrichta | reverse complement strand
TCCATCGTGTATATGTACCACATTTTTTAATCCAGTCCTCTTTTGATGGGCAGCATGGTTGTTTCCAGGTTCTTGCTATTGTGAACAATGCTGCGATAAACATACGTGTGCAGGTATCTTTTTTATAGAGTGATTGTGTTCTTCAGGGTATATTCCCAGTAGGGGGATTGCAGGGTCATATGGAAGGTCAATTTTTAGAGCTTTTAGGAATCGCCACACTGCTTTCCACAGAGGTTGCACTAGTTTACACTCCCACCAACAGTGTAGAAGTGTTCCCTTTTCACCACACCCTCTCCAGCAGCTGTTATTGTGTAATACTATTTTTGCTCAAAAACTGCTGAGT
Source organism: Carlito syrichta (assembly GCF_000164805.1). Lineage (NCBI taxonomy): Eukaryota > Metazoa > Chordata > Mammalia > Primates > Tarsiidae > Carlito > Carlito syrichta. The sequence continues at coordinate 418 of NW_007263933.1, read as the reverse complement.
TGATGCAGTGGATTATGCCTGTATTTCCAACAATTTGTGAGGCAGAGATGAGAAGATTAACTTAGCCCACAGGTTTGAGACCAGCCTGGGTAACATGGTGAGACCTCATCTCTACAATGAATCAAAAAAGTTAGCCAGTGAGGTGACACATGCTTGTAGTCACAATTACTTGGAAGGCTGAAGAGAAAGGAACTCCAAAACCCAGCAGGTCAAGGATGTGGTGGCTGTCAACATGCCAAGGCACTAAAACCTGGGCAACAGAGTGAGACTCCAACTCAAACAAACAACAAAACTGGTGAACATTCAGCACAGTTTGAGTAGGTGTGCTCATAAATCCACCAATGATAAATAGGAAAATACATTGAAATAATTTACAAAAAAATTTCACTGAAGCCTAGTGAAGTCTCTCACAAATGCT
>NW_007263932.1:0-742 GCF_000164805.1 Carlito syrichta | reverse complement strand
CAAACAGTCAACTGTGAAAAATTATTAAATTTCTTTCATATGAATAATAAAAGTCCTACAAGAAAAGGAGACAGTAGTAAGAACAAATAGGTATTTGAATCACAAAGATAAAATTTTATGAAAACTGTAAGCAGATGCCCAGAAACCTATCTACATCTTCCATAGAAAAGCAGACAATCACCATGACCTGAAACATGAAAAATGTATCACAGAAAACCAGTGATAACTGGTTCTAAAGCACTCTCAAAGTGTTATATAATCATATTAGGCAAGAAAAATTGATTGGTGAATTCTTAGTATAACATATACTAACATATTAGTAATATATGAGAATGACCAGTAATATACAAGTCTACTATTTTGTGTATGTGCACACATGCATGCAAAATATCAGGTCTATGCAAGAGTGTGTAGAAAGTATACATCATTAAATTGAAAGGCCAGGTGCAGTGGATCAGCTTGTAATCCCAGCAACTTGGGAGGCAGAGGTGAGAGGATTGACTGAGCTCACATATTCAAGACCTTTCTGAACAACTTGGCAAGCCCTCATCTCTACAATAAGTCAAAAAAATTAGCTGGGTGTGGTGGCACTTGGTTGTAGTTCCAGATACTGGAAGCCTGAAGTGGAAGGATCACCTGAGCCTAGCTGGTTGAGACTGCAGTGGTCGTGAGCATGCCACTGCACTCCAGCTTGGGTGACAGTGAAAGCCCAACTCAAAAATCAACAAAAGATTGAAAATCC
>NW_007263931.1:0-362 GCF_000164805.1 Carlito syrichta | reverse complement strand
TGAGCCTGCCGGTTCCACACCATCCTGGGACAGGTGACAAGACCTCATCTCGCACATCAAAAATAAATCCAAAGATTAGCTGGGCTTGGTGGCGCAGGCTTTTGATACCAGCCGATCGGGGGACTGAGGCAGTAGTATTGCCTGAGCCCTGGAAGTGGAGTTCGTGGTGTCCGTGAGCTTGCCCATGCACTCCAGCCTGGGTGACAGAGTGGAATTCTGACACCAAATAATAATAATCACCAATACCACCACCACTACCACCTCTGACACCCAGCACAAGGAGTCACCCTTAGGAATGGGAGAGGAAAAGGCACTTTCTGGCCTGAAGTTCATGGGAGTTTTTAAATGTGACACCAGGCAAG
>NW_007263930.1:0-793 GCF_000164805.1 Carlito syrichta | reverse complement strand
GGTACGTAGGAACAATGCCCATATTATGCAGTCACAACGAGAACAAACTCACGAAGTTCACGGAAACCTGGATGGAGTTAGAGTCTATACTACTGGGTGACCTTTCACGGAAGCAAAAACTGGGTATCACATGTACTCACTCATAAGTGGACCTTGCACAACCATCATAATAACGACAACAAAAAAGATTTTCAGAGTTGGGAGATGCAGGGGAGGGGGAGGGCCAGGACTTGCAGTAGTTGGATTCTGCCCGGGGTGCCGGGACGGTCGGGGACAGGCCTGAACAACAAGGGTTCCTGTAAAATGAATATTCATATATTTCACCTGAATTGTACCCTACCTCTTTCAAATTACAAATTAAGAAGCAAAAGTTGACACCAGAGCCCTGAATCCATAGCCAGTCATTAGAAAGAACTTCTTGTTGCTGTAGCCTTAACCACTTTTTTCCACACCGAAATAAAAACACAGACCCTTATTTTATTGAAACGTGCTTAGATAAAATATCCTGTTGCTGATTGTTAGTTAACTTATTTTTGAAATGTATCCCAGTTGACTGACTGGATATGTTTCATTGACGACAGCAACTGTATACTGCTACTTCAAATGCATTCTCCAGATGTGTGTCTTTTTCCCTGCGGAGGTATGTGGAGCTTTCTGGCATGTTTTCTTTCTGACCACGTTTGCGTGTTTCCCTGTGTTAACGTTACGTGGGAGTTGTTGCGGGGTGTCAGACACCTACTCTGCACAATGAATGGTACCTGCTGTCAATCTCTCTCTTGTGGGGGCGGGGCTC
>NW_007263929.1:0-820 GCF_000164805.1 Carlito syrichta | reverse complement strand
AAAATTATTGAACTTCTGTCTACAAAGTGCTCACAACAGTCTTCAATTGTTCTTTTATTGCCAATAATATTTGTTGTGATACCTTTCTTCTCTCTTATTTCTGATATTGCTAACTTGTTTTTTCTTTCTCCTTTCTAAATTCTGTCTGGCTGGTGGTTTACCGATATAATTCATGCTTTCAATCACCTAGCTTTTAGTTCATTGATCTCAACAATTTTTCTTTTCCTATTTCTTTTCTTTTCTTTTAGAAAGCAGGATTTATTCAGGGTACAGAAAAGCTCCCACAGTGGGAGGGGACCCAAAGAGGTTGCCATCTTTTCCTATTTCACCGATTAACCTTATCATTATTATTTTTTGCTTTTTGCTTCACTTTGAATCTTTCTTCATTTAAGGTGGGTCATTGACTTCAAATTTTTCTAATTTTCTAAGTGATAATCAATGCTACAAATTTCACTCTGAGCTCTGTTTTAGCTGCATGTCACACATTTTGATGTTGTGTTTTTATTTTCATCCTTTTCAGAACACATTCTAGTATTCCTTGCAATTTATTCTTTGACCCACAAGTTATTTAGAAGAATATTATTTCATTTCCAAATAGATATCTTCCAGATATTGATTGCTAATTTAATTTCATTGTGTGCAGAAAACATACCTTGTATGATTTGAATCTTTAATTCATTTTTTGTCTCCAAATAAGATCTTTCCTGGTGATGTTTTTGTGCACTTAAAAAGAATATGGATTCTGCTGTTCAGCAGGTCCTGGAATAACATCATTTGTTCAATGACATTTTGTTACAATGTTGATGAGAATATAAGCTGG
>NW_007263928.1:0-783 GCF_000164805.1 Carlito syrichta | reverse complement strand
CTCACCCACTTCTACCCTGGGTAACATTTTAAACCAGAAGAGATTAATGAAGATTTCTCAGACTTCATTTACTTTCATCTCACATAAAAATTTAACAGTTAGTCACACTAATTTATATCACTATTTCTTCAGCTTCCCTAACTGTACTGGCCATGTTCTCTGACCTCCACCTCTGTTTTTCTTCCTAATCCTCTATGTGCTTCCTCTAAGGTCTAATCTTTAGACTTAGAACTCAAAGGCTTACTCTCACCTTTAGGATGGGGATCTCTAAACCTTTGTCTCTTGCCTAGAATCCTAGTACCGTATGTTCAATGTCTAAAGAAATTTTTTCCTGGATGTAGTCACCAGGTCAATATCCAAATATGCATAAATATTAATTTGTTGCCTTCCCTACACATTTGTATTTTTCCCACCACATCATTAAGTTACCTGAATTACCTCTTTTCTTCCATTCATAAATGAAGTCTACATGAACTTTAACTTCTTTTGAATTATCTGTTCCAAAAGCTAAAATTACATTAGATGGCCTCATTATTTATTGTTTAGACTATTCCAGTATTTCCCTAATTGAGCATCCTAGCCTGAAATCTTTTTCTATTCAATTTACTATTGATGAATTCTTCTAAAATATCACTTTTCATTCTCCCACTTTCTCATTGAAAAACTGTGTTGATGCTACATTGCCTATAACAACTGGTTTAAACTCTTTGTTCTAGCCCTATATTCATATTCTCTCTCTCTCTCTCTCTCTCTCTCTCTCTCTCTCTCTCTCTCTCTCTCTCT
>NW_007263927.1:0-764 GCF_000164805.1 Carlito syrichta | reverse complement strand
CAGCATGCACACAAATTCCTATTTTAGTTTCTTTTTCCAGGGAGTCACATCTAGGACACCTTTCTAAATTCTACTGGGCACTAAGATAGGGCCTGCTGGTTGTGCACAAATAAATTATCTGTGGAAATGATTCTTTCTTCTCTCTCCTTTACCAAAATATAAGGCATATGACAGAGGATCACCAAAACTGGAATTTATTTATTAAAATTGTGCATTTATTCTTACATGCTTAAATTTCAGTCACCTTCAAAGTACTCTCAATTTGATGCAATACACCTAGTGAAACACTTTTCCACTGCTCAAACCAGTTTTTAAACTCATCAATTTTGATGCCTTTTAGTGTTTCTGCTGTTTTTTGTTTCGCCTCTTTTCAAATTGGCAAAATGTTTCCTTTTGAGGACTTTTTCATTGGGGGAAACAAAAAAATCTCTAAGGGCAAGATTGAGTGAATTGGAATTAAGGTCATTTTGGGTAAAAAAAACAAAACAAAACTGCTGAACACTCAGTGCAGTGCAGGAAGGTGTACTCGTAAATCACCCATTAGGAGATGGGTAACTTTGTTGAAGGAATTCCCCCACCACCAAAAAAAAAAAAAAACTCACAGAAGCCAAACTCAGCCTCTCACAGCAATGCTAGCTGGTACACTGATGCCAATGTGTTCCTAGAACACTTACCTAGCGGGAAGAGCCTGTACTACAAGGGGCCGGCCCTCCAAAATATAATTTCAGGGTTTTTTTTGTACTCCTTTATACATCTCATTCCCC
>NW_007263926.1:0-321 GCF_000164805.1 Carlito syrichta | reverse complement strand
GCTGACATAACTCGCTAGCTACCTCCCTAGTCAGATGGCTAGCCACTTGAATTAACTAGCTGACTTAACAAACTAGACAGTTGGCTAGCCAGCTGACTCAACTAGTTGTCTTACCAAGTTAGACAACTGGCTAGCCAGCTGACTTAACTAGTTGACTTCACTAGATAGCCAGGTGGCTAGCCAGCTGACTTAACTAGCAAGCTGCTTATGTAATCCACTGGCTTGCACACTGAATTAAGTACCTAACTACCTAGATAACCGGTTTGCTAACCAGATAACTTAACTAGCTGTCTTAACTACCTTCCCTGCTTTCTAGCCAGT
>NW_007263925.1:0-402 GCF_000164805.1 Carlito syrichta | reverse complement strand
TCCAGCTGGCATAGCTAGCTGTCTTAAGTAACTAGCTACCTATCTAGCTTTCTAGCTAGCAAGCTGATGTAACTAGCTGACTTAACTTGCTTGCTACCTGACCTGACTGACTCATATATCTAGCTTCCTATCTAGCTAGCTCTCTTAACTAGCTGTAATAACTAGCTAGCCATATGACTAGCCATCTGATATAACTAACTTTATAACTAGCTATCCAGCTGGATAACTAAATGACTTAATGGACTGACTTAACTAGTTAGCCTGCTGGTTGCAAGTGTCTTAACTAGCTGACAACCAGCAAATCAGCTGGGTAGACAGTTGCTTTAAATAGCTGGCTACCTATCTAGCCACCTGGCTAACCAGCTGAATTACCTAACTGACTTTAGCTAGCAAACTGGCTAG
>NW_007263924.1:0-765 GCF_000164805.1 Carlito syrichta | reverse complement strand
TCTCTTGGGTTTTCAAGGTACACCATCATGTCATCTGCATAGAGAGATAACTTGACTTCCTCTTTTCCTATTTGAATACCTCTGATTGCCTCCTTTTCTCTGATTGCTTTAGCCTGGACTTCCAATACTATGTTGAACAGGAGGGGAGAGAGTGGGCATCCTTGTCTAGTTCCAGTTTTCAGGGGAATTGGTTCCAATTTTTGTCCATTTAGGAGTATGCTGGCTGTGGGTTTCTCGTAGATGGCTTTTATTATTTTGAGGTATGTTCCCCGTATGCCTAGATGTTCAAGGGTTTTTATCAAGAAGGGGTGCTGGATTTTATCAAAAGCTTTTTCTGCATCTAGTGATATGATCATGTGGTTTTTGTTTTGACATCTGTTGATGTATTTAATTACATTTATGGTTTTACGAATATTGAACCAGCCTTGCATGCCAGGAATGAAGCCTACTTGGTCATGATGGATGATTTTTGAGATGTATTGCTGAATCCGGTTTGCTAGGATCTTGTTGAGAATTTTAGCATCTATGTTCATCAAAGATATTGGCCTGTAGTTCTCTTTCTTTGTTGGATCTTTACCTGGTTTGGGTATCAATGTGATGTTGGCTTCGTAAAATGATTTGGGGAGAGTTCCATCTTTTTCAATCGCCTGGAATACCTTCAGTAGGATTGGTATCAGCTCCTCCTTAAATGTCTTGTAGAATTCTGCTGGAAAGCCATCTGGACCCGGGCTTTTTTTTGTAGGAAGTTTTCTTATTACGTGGTCG
>NW_007263923.1:0-805 GCF_000164805.1 Carlito syrichta | reverse complement strand
AAAGTCAAATCTCCCAGTTCGACATATTATAATTTTGATTTTTATTCTTATTGTGATCTACATATGTTAAGACAGAAGATACTTCCATGTGATTGTGGGATCCTCTGAGACACTAAAACCTTTAGAAGAGCAGACAAAATAAATGAAAATGCATTTGGTTTGGGAGCAGACTCCATATTAAATGGCAATGTACAAAGTAACAACTGCAACTGAGAAAGCTGTGGGGGAGGGGAGGAGGCGAAAGGCTGAAATTTCTGCAAATGACACTGGACAAAAAGAAAAAAAGGGAGGGAAATGATGTGCTAATACTGTTTGAAAATGACAGCCTGTTAATTATCATTGTATTCCTGAAAACACAGGCAAATGATGCCACCATTCTTTTTTTTTTGAGTTGGAGTCTCACTCTGTCGCCCAGAATAGGGGGCAGTGGCCGCTCCCGGCTACCACAGCCTCGACCTGCTGGGCTCCAGGGATCCTTCTGCCTCAGCCTTCCAAGTAGCCAGAATTACAGATATGCGCTACCACGCCCAGATGATTTTTTTATTTATTGTAGAGATGAGGTCTCGCTGCCCAGGCGGGTCTCGAATCCGCGGGCTCAGGCAATCCACTCACCTCAGCCTCCCAAAGGCAGGGGATTACAATCTGAGCCACTGAGCCCAGCGATACCAACACTCTTTCCTATGTACGCTAAGTAATCCTAACAAGCACAAGAATTGCATGCCTCTTTGAGGAAAATGAGACCCCTTGAGAGCTGAATTTATATTTAAAACAAATCCTTGGTGTTGCCCCCGAGAGGGTACCGATT
>NW_007263921.1:0-778 GCF_000164805.1 Carlito syrichta | reverse complement strand
TTTTACTGCATTGTGATGTATTTTCCAGTAGTTTGATTCTTGTGTGCAGTACGGTGTAATACACGATTCTCAAGGTACGGCTTGAATGAGCATAGCCGAGCATGTTATGTCGATACTTCACATGTAGGAATGAGCATGTCAATGGTGTCAGACTGAGTGAAATGAGTGCTACACACTCACTTGTAGAAAAGCAGTGCTTGCCTTCTGTTTGAGCCCTGAAACGTTTTACCCCTTGGCGTTTCTCTAGGCTAGGAAATGCAGTCACTCTCGCGTTGGCCTTGCTGAATAAGCGTAGACGGCCTCTGTGAGGCTTGTTGTGCATGTGCATCTTCCCGGGGAAGGAGCTTTTCAAAATGTGCAGCGCTCTTTAGGGGCTATCTATGTTATTCTCACTTGGTGCATGCTGCAACACATGAGTCTGAGTCTCGCGGTTTTCTTCTCATTTGGACTTCGGCTGTGCAGAGCGCCTCTGTTTGAACTAAGAGTTCTCTCATGGGACACGCTTTGCCCATGTGCAGCTCTACGCTGCCACCCAGGGGGCGATGGGAACCCCACAGTGGAGCAAGAAGGCATTACTTGGTGAATTCCCTGGGTGCATTCTGAAATGTTTCTCCCTTTCAAATTTTTGTGTGGGAGGATACACAATTGCTCTGCCGAACGCATTGACGGAAAAGAGCTGACTGCCTTGGTGGTGCTTGTTTTGAATGTCCGTCTCCCTTGGAAAGTGCTGTGTGAGAAGTGTGCTGCACTGTGAGGTTCTGGCACTGAGTGTGCGTGG
>NW_007263920.1:0-473 GCF_000164805.1 Carlito syrichta | reverse complement strand
TGGACTCTAGTGATGATTATGCCTCAGTCTTCCAAGTAGCTGGAGATACAGGCACATGATACCACACCCAGCTAATTTTATATTTATTGTAGAGATGAGGTCTCCCCAAGTTGCCCGGGCTGGTGTCAATCCTGCAGGATCAGGCAATTCACTTACCTGATCTCTAAATATGTTAAAATTACAGGGTGAGCCACCAAGATCAGCCTTTTTTTAAGTAAAAAATAATATTTCAAGGTCAAAATGTATAATTTATTGTTTAAAAATAATATTTATAGGGCAAAATAAATATCTTATTATCTAATAATATTTCATCACCTTACAAAAATGGCCAACAACATAAGCCACTTTTAAGAAGTCTGACATGTGAGAGTTGGGTTGTCAGTGTTTGAGTCATGGAAATGATAATGTATGGAGCTGAACAATTGGATCATCAATGTGATTCCTTTTAAAGGCTCCCAGCCCAGCCTAAAGCT
>NW_007263919.1:0-783 GCF_000164805.1 Carlito syrichta | reverse complement strand
TGCAGGCTGAAGGGCAGGGCACTGACCATCCTTTCTGCTTTGGATCCTCTGCTTTATTTTACACAAAACTATTTGCTGAGTCAAAGATTGAGTGAATGATGAGCCTTCACTCTTCAAGGGAATGTTGGTGCCCGCTGATTACCTAAAGAGGTTACAATTATGAAAATGGCTTAGGTAATCCTATGATCGCAAGACACAGAGTGAAGTAAACACTAATGACGCCACTGGATGGAAATCAGGGGGAAAATCCAAATCGGTTTACTGAAAAGAACTAAAGAAGGCTTTTATTCTCAGTGAAGTGTTCTAATGCTTTCAAATATAACTTCCACATTACTTCCCATAATTTCAAAGAAGGCCAATCCTATCAAGCTTTCCCATTTTCCTTTCGTGCTGCTCCTCCCTATTTCCTCAACCACAATGGGTCGAAGGGCCCACTGTCAAGAGATTCGAGCCTGTGTCCTGAATAATTAGCATACATGGGAGTTCAAATGTCGACTGAACTTCTATGGCAGAATAGCATAGAATAATAATACAGACACTTGGACTTGAATATGTTGTATCTTTGGCTCTTGTGCCAGCATGAGCTCCATGGAGCTCTTTCACACCATTACACAGAAGAAGGTGCGAGGTCTAGGAGCTACGCCTGATCCAGTGAAGGCTGCTCTTGAGAGCAGTGCCCAGGAAAGGAGGGACCTGGAGCCATACCAGACTGACAGTCAGTCACCCTGGTGTCATGGAGCAAGTTCCGCGGAAGGACCATGACCGGAACGGGAAGCAGGAGGC
>NW_007263918.1:0-627 GCF_000164805.1 Carlito syrichta | reverse complement strand
TACTTGCTATTTCATTTGTTATTTATATCAACTGACAAATTTTAACACATACACTTTTGCGCAATTCCAGGGGAAAAATAACCCAAACCAAATTTTAAAAAACTACCATAGCTCAATATGTGTGGTGAAATTAGATACATCTGATCTACCTTTTATTCTTTTGGGTTGATCACTCCTTGTGTATCTTTTTCCATCAAATGAACTTCAGAGGAGGAAAACTACTTTTAACAAAAAGCATGTGCCTTAGAAATTTCAAATTCTAACAACCGGGCTTGGTGGCTCAGCCTGTAATCCCGCGCCTTGGGAGGCTGAGGTGAGAGGATTGCCTGATCCTGCGGGTTCAAGACCCGCCTGGGCAACTTGGTGAAACCTCATCTCTACAATAAATCAAAAAATCAGCCAGGTGTGGCAGTGCACGCCTGTAGTTCCAGCTACTGGGAAGGGTGAGGCAGAAGGAGCACCAGAGCCCAGCAGGTCGAGGCTGCTGTGGCAGGGAGCAGCCACTGCACTCCAGTCTGGGCGACAGAGTGGGACTCCAACTCAAAAACAAAAAAGAAAGAAATTTCAAATTCTATCAATACACATATATCATGATTAGATCAAATAAAACATAGTACTTAAAGAATA
>NW_007263917.1:0-755 GCF_000164805.1 Carlito syrichta | reverse complement strand
AAAGACATGGGGAAGCTTAAATGCATATACTGTGAAAGAAGCCAGTCAGAAAAGACTACATACTGTAGCCTTTATGTGACATATTGTCATACTTGCTATGACATTTTGGAAAAGGCAGAACTATAGAGACAGTGGCTCCTGAGATTGGGGGTAGGGAGAGATGATCAGGCAGAGTACAGAAGCCTTGTATGGGAGTGAAGTTATTCTATACAGTACTCCAGTGGTGAACACATGTCATTGTACAGTCATCAAAACCTAGACAATGTACAACATCTACAGTGAACCCTAATGAAAACACAGTGGACTTTGGGTGATGATGTGTGAATATAGTTTCATCACTTTTGATAATGTCCCCAGGTGGTGCAGGATGTAGAAAGTGTCAGATTTTGGGCATGTGCAAAGTCAGAGAGTTTATGGGAACTCCTTGGGATTTCCACTTACTTTGGCTGTGAACCTAAAACTACACTAAAAAATAAAGTTTACTAATTAAAAAGTATATACACATATATCCTTTGACATTGTTAAAATTTACTTCATTCAATCTGTCCATTTATTTTACTGCTAGCTCTACCCTAGAGGTGATCAAATAAATAAATGCATCTCTTCTTTTATATTGTTGTTATTGATTCTAAATATCTATCCAATTATTAAGGAGTCTGAGAAACCTTTTTCTCTTTAATACCTGTGTTATTTATTGTTTCAGATTAAAGGTAATGGCTAGTGACATAATGCCTATCTCCTAAATTAAAGAATTG
>NW_007263916.1:0-797 GCF_000164805.1 Carlito syrichta | reverse complement strand
AAAAAGAGAATGGACAAGAACCATAAATGCTTCTTGCTGTGGGAAAACTGGCCCTATAATTTCACCACAGGTGAAATTCTACAGGTGGTCATACAAAAGGCTCATGGCTTTGCCCTTTATTTATTGAGGATGCATAGGCACAAGCTGTAACAAATCCAAAAGAGCACTGTGTGTCTGGTGTCTCCAGATAGAGTCTCTTCTGCTAACACTTCAGGAGGGAGTGGGCTCTCAGGTGTGGCAGTGAGAAACACAGACAGGATTTTTTCTGTCAGGGGACCTGAGCTTTACTGGAGAGGAGGTGTAAGCTGTACAAGTAAGCCAGGTATGTTGGTTTATGCCTGTCATCCTAGCACTTTGGAAGGCAGAGGCGAGAGGATTGCCTGAGACCAGGGGTTTGAGACAAACCCAGGCAACTTGGTGATACCTCTTCTCTACAATAAATCAAAAAATTAGCTGGGCATGGTGGCATGTGCCTGTGATTCCAGTTACTTGGAAGGCTGAGGTGGAAGGATCGCCTGAGCCCAGCAGGTCAAAGTTGCAGTGGCTGTGGGCATGCCACTGCACTCCAGCCCAGGTGACAGAGTGAGACTCCAACTCAAAAAAAAAAAAAAAAAATGAATTTCTGGTGGATAATCAGCAAATAAAAATGCATGAACAACAGGAGACAGGGACACATGAAGGGCAGCTAAACAATAAAAAATACAAAAAAAGACACATGCAAGAACATATCAGTTAGTGACAACTGTGCTGAGGAAAATGAGAGTTAATTCTGTTGCTTTGAAGCAAGGGGGAGGAAG
>NW_007263915.1:0-758 GCF_000164805.1 Carlito syrichta | reverse complement strand
GGCAGAAAGAAACAAAGAGGTCACCTCCTTGTGGGCTAAATATCAGTTCATCATTTGTTGTGCTCAAGCAATTGTGTTCAGGCCAGGGCCCCAAGGTACAGAGAAATTTGAACAGTTATTTACTGGAGTGGAACTAAGGCCTTAATAACGTATTACAGAACTCTGTTAGTTACTAATGATGAAGGTTTCATAGACTTAAATGGTGGACAACCATAGTCTTGGAAAACCAAAATTTCAAATTCAAATTTGCAGCCGGGCTCGGTGGCTCAGCCTGTAATCCCACACCTTCAGGAGGCTGAGGTGCGTGGATTGCCTGAGCCAGTGGGCTAGAGACCCGCCTGGGCAGCGAGACCTCATCTCTACAATAAATCAAAAAATCAGTCAGGCGTGGTAACGCATGCCTGTAATTCTAGCTACTTGGAAGGCTGAGGCGAAAGGATCACCGGAGCCCAGCAGGTCGAGGCTGCGGTGGCTGGGAGCAGCCACTGCACTCCAGTCTGGGTGATGGAGTGAGACTCCAACTCAAAACAAAACAAAACAAAATTAAAAAAACAAATTAAAATTTGCAAATGATAAATTATATTCAGGTGAAACAAAATGCTATAATATATATAAAAACTGTTGAGCTCTGTGCCAGGTAACAGCAGTTATTTCAATCTACCCTGTACAATTGTGGAGATAGGGGGAATTTAAGTTAAGGAAAATCAAAACATCCTAGACATATGCTTCATCTTCTTTCTGACCTGTCTTCATGCTCG
>NW_007263914.1:0-867 GCF_000164805.1 Carlito syrichta | reverse complement strand
TTTTCCAAAAATACTTGAAAATATTCTAATTTAAAATCACTTAGCTCTTTGCTTTCATAAAGTGGATGGTTAAGAATATTATAATGTAACCATTTTATATATCTCTAAAAACAGTTTACTCCATAAATTATAAGTGCTCTTTTGCATTTTTAAATATAATCTGATGAGAAAACTCTTTCCAGAAACTCCATGTCCAATTCAGAAAAAAAACTCATCCTTAAAATTCTGTTCTAGCCGGCTCGGTGGCTCAGCTTGTAATACCATGCTTTGGGAGGCTGAGATGGCTCAGTCTGCAATCCCGTGCTTTGAGAGCCTGAGCCCGTGGGTTCGAGGCCTGTCTGGGCAACTTGGTGATACCTCATCTCTACAATAAATCAAAAAATTAGCCAGACGTGGTAGCACATGCCTGTAGTTCCAGCTAGTTGGAAGACTGAGGCAGAAGGATCGTTGGAGCCCGGCAGGTGGAGGCTGTGGTGGCTGGGAGTGTGCCATGCACTCCAGTCTGGGTGACAGCGTGAGACTTCAACTCAAAAAAAAATTATGTTCTAGAGTCACTCTTGGTACTAAATCAGAATGAGTGAGGGTTCTCCAGAGAAACAGTACCAATAGGACATATGTAGATATATATTAGAGGATTTATTACAAGAATGACTCATGGCATTATGGAGACTGAGAAGTCCCATGATATAAACCAGGTGGAGAATCAGGAAAGCCAGTGGTGCAACTCAGTATGAGTCTGAAGTCCTGAGAAACTAAGCAGCTAATGGTGCAATTCTTATTCAGAGATTGAAGGCCTGAGGTACTTACAAGGGGGCAAGGGTGAGGTGTTGGTGCATGTCTCAATGTCCAACGGTCCAAGAAGTAGTG
>NW_007263913.1:0-990 GCF_000164805.1 Carlito syrichta | reverse complement strand
TGTTTTGCTATCAGAGTAGTTCTGGGCTCATATAGTCAGTTGGGAATTATTTCTGCCTCTTCGATTTTGTGAAGAGTTAAATTAAACTTATATTGCTTTTCAACTGCTTGGAAAAATTCAGCTGTGAAGCCATCAAGGCCCTAGGCTCTTCCCCCCCCCCCTCTCTTTTCTTTATCTTTTCTGCTTTTTTTTGCTTCGTTTTGTTTTTTGAGTTGGGGTCCCCATCAGTTGCAGGCTGACGGGCAGTGCACTGACCATCCTTCTGCTTTGGATCCTCTGTTTTATTTTACACAAAACTATTTGCTGAGTCAAAGATTGAGTGAATGATGAGTCTTCACTCTTCAAGGGAAAGTCGGTGCCCGCTGATTACCTAAAGAGGTTACAATTATGAAAATGGCTTAGGTAATCCTATCATCGCAAGACACAGAATTAAGTAAAGACTAACGACACCACTGGATGGAAATCAGAGGGAAAATCAAAATTTCTTTACTGAAAATAAGTAAAGAAGTCTTTTATTCTCAGTGAAGTGTTCTAAAGCTTTCAAATATATCTTCCACCTTACTTCCCATAATTTAAAAGAAGGTCAATCCTATCAAGCTTTCCCATTTTCCTTTCTTGCTGCTCCTCCCTATTTCCTCAACCACAATGGGTCGAAGGCCCCACTGTCAAGTGATTCGAGCCTGTGTCCTGATTAATTATCCTACATAGGAGTTCAAACGTCGACTGAAGTTCTATGACAGAATAGCATAGAATAATAATAGAGACACTTGGACTTGAATATGTCGTATCCTTTGCTCTTGTGCCAGCATAAGCTCCATGAGCTCTTTGACACCATTACACAGAAGAAGGTGTGAGGTCTAGGAGCTAAGTCTGATCCAGTGAAGGCTGCTCTTGAGAGCAGTGCCCAGGAAAGGAGGGACCTGGAGCCATACCAGACTGACAGTCAGTCACCAAGTTGTCATGGAGCAAGTTCCGAGGAAGGGCCATGGA
>NW_007263912.1:0-500 GCF_000164805.1 Carlito syrichta | reverse complement strand
CCTCCCACCTCCTATCCCTGGGACATATTTACATAAGGGCAAGATCAAACAAATTCAACAGTGTCCACAGTTTCCTTTCTTCCAAAATAATTCTCTAGTTTTGAAGCTCTGACATCTTGAAGTCCCCAGTGAAGAGGAAGAAGTTCCTTGGGGACGCCATTTTCCCAGCACTGGGTGCACAGACTCACCACCAGGATGCAACGGGCCTGGTCGCCAACCTTTCAAAATGACCTTTCTCCATTGCCCAGATGGCAGGGACGCCAGGCAGGGAGGTGGAGGGCCTGACTGTTCCAGGCTGACCACCGCAGCCTGCCTCCGCCCCAACGCGGGCCCTGGTTTACCTGCATCATTAAGCACTTGTGAGAACCTCTCACTTTTCTCCACCAAGACCTGGGAAGCCACTCCCTCTTTGCGACAGTTTAGCGAGTGTCAGGCAGTTTCCAGTGGCCGAGCCCCGTGGGGTCGTGCACAATTGCTACCCTGGTGCCTTGGGTTCAGGT
>NW_007263911.1:0-833 GCF_000164805.1 Carlito syrichta | reverse complement strand
TCCATTAAAACTACAGGTTATATGACTGCAAAATTAGAGAATGTAATTAAGAAACCTATACCCCTATAGTAATGAATATAGAAAAGGCCAAAATCAATTCAATTGCTCTTTCTAACAATAGGCAAAAATGTAGTGTTCAATTTAACTTGGTTTTTGCTAAGATATTGTCATGCCTGTGTTCGTCAGTGATATTTGTCTGTGGTTTTCTTTGTTTTTTCTTTGCGTGTGTCTGTCTTGTTTTGCTATCAGAGTAGTTCTGGGCTCATATAGTCAGTTGGGAATTATTTCTGCCTCTTCGATTTTTGTGAAGAGTTTAAATTAAACTTATATTTGCTTTTCAACTGCTTGGAAAAATTCAGCTGTGAAGCCATCAAGGCCCTTGGCTCTTTTTTTCTCCCTCTCTCTTTTCTTTATCTTGTTTTCTGCTTTGTTTTGTTTCGTTTTGTTTTTTGAGTTGGGGTCCCCATCAGTTGCAGGCTGACGGGCAGTGCACTGACCATCCTTCTGCTTTGGATCCTCTGTTTTATTTTACACAAAACTATTTGCTGAGTCAAAGATTGAGTGAATGATGAGTCTTCACTCTTCAAGGGAAAGTCGGTGCCCGCTGATTACCTAAAGAGGTTACAATTATGAAAATGGCTTAGGTAATCCTATCATCGCAAGACACAGAATTAAGTAAAGACTAACGACACCACTGGACGGAAATCAGAGGGAAAATCAAAATTTCTTTACTGAAAATAAGTAAAGAAGTCTTTTATTCTCAGTGAAGTGTTCTAAAGCTTTCAAATATATCTTCCACCTTACTTCCCATAATTTAAAAGAAGGTCAATCCT
>NW_007263910.1:0-648 GCF_000164805.1 Carlito syrichta | reverse complement strand
TTTTGGAGTCATTTGTTATGTGATAATAGATAACTGAAACACCTTTAAGAAGCTCAAGGTAAAACATCAACCATTTACTTTCATGGAGCTTCTATACCAAATCTTCCTCATCCTTGGCAAGTGAAGAACAACTATTTTCAGTGTTGCATTTATGGGATAGCTGTTTGGACTTACTATCAACCCTAAATTTGTAGATACAATTACCAAATAGATCACGGTCATTCATTTATCTATTTTAATATTTATTTGTATAGACAGGTTCTGGCTATGTTGCCTGGGCTGATCTCAAACTCCTGGCTCAATTGATCTTCCTGTCTTGGCTTCCAAAACTGCCGGGATTACAGTCATCCTGTACTATTTGTGAATTTAATCAACCAATCATTTTCTCAACATAGATGGGACACTTTCTCTGACTCCCTGAGTTAAAAATTCCTTCCCCATGTTCCCAAGTACCCAGGCCCTGGATGCTAACTTTATCATACAGCATTAAACTGCTTGTCTTGTTCCTTCTCTCCCACTGACCAGTAGCAAATTCATTGTGTTGTTCATCTTTGTATCCCTACCAACTAGGGCTAGTGCCTGCAGTAGCAGACCTATTCAAATTAAGCAAATCCAAACAAACATGAAACCCCCACTTAACTGAAGGAA
>NW_007263909.1:0-331 GCF_000164805.1 Carlito syrichta | reverse complement strand
GTTCAAAATAAATTATGCCTCATTCTGTCTGCACATAAGCATGATGTCTCCAGAATAAACAGGAAAATGTCCTTGCACATTCTACTCCACCTCCTTCTCCTCTACCTCCTCTGCCTCCTCCTCCTCCGCCTCTTCCACCTCCTCCTCCTCCTCTGCCTCCTCCGCCTCCTTGTCCGCCTCCACCTCCTCCTCTGTCTCCTCGTCGACCTCCTCCTCCTCCACCTCCACCTCCTCCTCGTCCTCCTCCTCCGTCTCCTCCTCATCCTTTTTCATCATTAGTTGATAATAAATTATGTCTCATTCTGTGAACAGATAAGCATTATCTTTCCAG
>NW_007263908.1:0-774 GCF_000164805.1 Carlito syrichta | reverse complement strand
GTGTGATTGTCATCCCTATGAGAAAGGAATGGTACTCATCTTTTTAAAAAATTAACTGATTTTTGTGGTATATGTTTAATATGTTTTGATATATTTATACATAGTGATATGGTTTTTAAGTCAGGCAATTAACATATCCAACATCCCATAGTTACCCTTTATGTGTGTGTGTGTGTTTATTTGTGGCAAAAGCACCCACAACCTACTCATTTAGCAAAAATCCCAAGTCCAATACAATAATTACTAACTAGAGTCCGAGTGTTGTACATTAGAACTCCAGACTCATTCAGTTTACCTATGTGCAACTTTGTATCCCTTGACCACATCTCCCCATTTCCCATCCCTGGTCCCTGGTATCTACAAGCCCAGTACCAAATACAAGACCTGTCACAGAGTACAGGGTCAGCATCATTTGCTGAGTGACTAAGTAAATGAACTGAACCAGCCAGATGGATCCACCTCTCCAAGGCTCTACAAGGCCTTCCTCAGTGAAACATTTCCAACTCTGTGCTTCTCTGTATATGGTGGTATCATATTCACCACATCGATGGTTGTATACATATCTTTTTTACAGCACCGGTTGGGAGTTGTTCAGAAGTCTTGAGGGCAGAACCATGCCTTCACCATTGAGTCCCAGGGCCTCTCACGTTGCTGGGCCCTGTGGCAGGTGGTCAGAAGTGGAAGAAACTGCAGTAATCAAAAGGTGAACACTGCTAACTTTACGATTTCCGTTGGCCTTGCTTCAACAACAAACCCATTTGCACACAGGAGGTG
>NW_007263907.1:0-510 GCF_000164805.1 Carlito syrichta | reverse complement strand
CAAGACCTCATCTTTCCAATAAATCAAAAAATCAGCTGGGCGTGGTAGCGCATGCCTGTAATTCCAGTTACTTGGAAGGCTGAGGCGGAAGGATCGCCGGAGCCCAGCAGGTCGAGGCTGCGGTGGCCGGGAGCGGCCCCTCCACTCCAGTCTGGGCGACAGAGTGAGACTCCAACTCAAAAAAAAAAAAAAAAAAAAAAAAAAGAAAATTACAGGTCAATTTACTTGGTGATGAGTACAAATCTTCCAAAAAAATCTAGCAATTCAAGTTTCACAGTACATTAAGAGGATAATTCACCCTTATCAAGTGAGATTTATCTCTCAGATGCAAGGATGCTTCAACTCTTGGGGAAAAAATGTAAATGTGATACATTACACTAATTGAATAAGGAATAAAAATGTAATTAACATGTCAATAGATACAGTAAAGACATTTCTTAGGTCGAGGGAGGAAGATGGTGGTGGAGCCAGTCGGACTATGTGCTATGCATGCCCCGATGTGAGTGAGTG
>NW_007263906.1:0-649 GCF_000164805.1 Carlito syrichta | reverse complement strand
CTGCACTCCAGTCTGGGTGACAGAGTGAGACTCTAACTCAAATTAAAAAAAAAAGAATTAGCGGGACACAGGAAAGCCCATGTGAGTTTTTGTGCAAGGACATAGCTTGTAGTGTAGCAGGAAGACAGAGATCAAGACAACGAGACTATTATAGGAAGTGGCACTTTATTACACCTTCCAGGTTGAGCCCCGCAGAATGGAAGAAGAGGGATCTTATACCCTTGTTTAGGTAAGGGAGGGGGTCGTGTTGAGCGGTTACACATTCTCTTTGGAATTTACAAGGTGGTGTTCAGAAAAATCAGATCTTTTAAAGAACAAATGGTCTCCAGGAAGAGCTGGGCAGCAGAGTCTGCAAGCAGGGTTGTAAACCGTCAACTTCAAAAAGGGGTTTTGGATAAGTCTGTGAATTAGTTATCTTTTGCATTTCTATGAGAGCCATCAGTCTCTGGTCATTTGGTCTTTTCAAACCGGCCTGGCTGGTCTTTAGAGTTTGCCGCTTGACTTTCAAAAGAAAATATCTTTAACTGCTACCAACCCCCTTCCGGGCACATCAGTAGTACAGGGACTAGCAAACATACACTGCTGGCATTAGTACTTTGGGGGAGGGCAGGGGATGATCTGCCTGTTTCTTCCCAAACTGGGATACCCA
>NW_007263905.1:0-588 GCF_000164805.1 Carlito syrichta | reverse complement strand
TAACATAGGCTATGTCAGATACACAAGGTAATGTGTGCAACTTCACAGTTACATATTTACTGTGAGATTGTTAATTTAGTTACAGCAAAACAGCATCATTCATCACAGGGAATTTATATTGTCAATCTGAGTTATTATCGCGTCATACTGTTAAATTATTCATTAGTAATTTGCTTTGGTTATATGCCATTTAAGAAATATAAGCATACGATGTTTATCAATGCTTTTAGGTTTATATATATTTAAGTAAAGCTATTATAAATACAGCTTAAGCCAAGGTTGGAAGGTAAGAAAACTCTCCCTTCATAAGAAACCATGACGTATTAGTCAAGCTAGAGAGACAATGAACATCCCTTTTCAAGAGGTTACCCCTTGTTTTCAAATATATTCTCCATAAAGCAGCAGGAGGAGGCACATAGCTGACTTCAGAAGAAGGCATCCTTGGTAGTAGCCTGTAGTGGTGCTTCTCTCAGATTCCCTTTATTAGACCAGTTCCCCAGTCTATCAGCTAACGTGAAAGATGGTTGTTAAGGAATCATGGCTGCCCTCTTCTCTGGAGAATTGGTGTCAGATAAAAGAGAAATCATA
>NW_007263904.1:0-764 GCF_000164805.1 Carlito syrichta | reverse complement strand
CCCAGAGCTTTGGGAGGCTGGGCAGGAGAGTCATTTGAGCCCAGGAGTTCAAAATCAGCCTGGACTACATAGCAAGACATATGTTTGAATTTTCTACAAAAAATTTAAAAAATTAGCTGGGTGTGGTGGTGCATGCCTGTAGTTCTATTTACTCCAGAGGCTAGGTCAGGAGCAGCCCTTCAGCCCAGGAATTTGAGGCTGCAGTGAACTGTGACCATACCATTGCATTCCAGCCTGGGTGACAGAGCAAAACCCTGTCTGAAAAAAAATTGAATTCTAAGCCAAGCTGTATCAGTATTATGTGACCCTAGGTGCCTGACTTCTTTAAGCCTTAGTTTCCTTACCTGTAAAATAGGGATGATAGCAGTACCTACTTCCCAGGTTTGTAGTATATATGAAAGCAGGAAATGCAATAAATTGCTTAGCACAGGTCCTGCTATACAGCAAAACAATACATATCGTTAACATTACCATCATCATTATTTTCAAAAAATTACCCTTTATTGGGGTAAAATTTACATACAATAAAATGCACCCATGAATTATGACAGATGTGATACCTGTGTAACTATTGCCATAATTCAGATATAGAACATTTACATCAGTCAAAAACCATTATTTTAAAATAGAAAAACTAGTGTCTTATATAGTAGTAATGCAATGGAGAAGTCACTGTGTAAAGCAAAATATCAACCATAAAAGAGAATGAGTAAGTGCTAGCTATAATTACAAAATGAGGGGAAGGCATGTTCATTTGAGGGAGG
>NW_007263903.1:0-540 GCF_000164805.1 Carlito syrichta | reverse complement strand
TCACATAAACTGGAGTGCCATGCCTGCTCCCGGCCACTGCAGCCTCGACCTGCTGGGCTCTGTTGATCATTCTGCCTCAGCCTTCAAAATAGCCTGAATGATAGGCATGCGCTACCATGCCCGGTTTATTTTTTGATTTATTGTAGAGATGAGGATTCGCTGCCCAGGCAGGTCTTGAATCCGCAGTTTCAGGCAATCCACTCACCTCAGCCTCCCAAAGGCACGGGATTACAGGCTGTGCCACCAAGGCCAGCTTATATGAATTTTTTATTGTAATTTACATGTCTGAGAAGAATGATGCTAACTTAATGGTTATTTCACTGAATCTGTAGATTGCCCAAATTGCTAAGGAAAGTCAGGAAAACAAGCATGCCAAATTGTCATTTATGACATCAGCCTCAGAACTTTGACATCATAATGGGAGGGATATTGTTTACCGAGCAATCTTTAGGCTTCAAGGGCTTGTGTACAGTGCTCTGCCAAATGCGGTAGACATGGTGGAATTTATTCCCAAGAAGTGAATAGAACCATATGTCACAC
>NW_007263902.1:0-552 GCF_000164805.1 Carlito syrichta | reverse complement strand
CCCGCTGATTACCTAAAAGAGGTTACAATTATGAAAATGGCTTAGGTAATCCTATCATCGCAAGACACAGAATTAAGTAAAGACTAACGACACCACTGGATGGAAATCAGAGGGAAAATCAAAATTTCTTTACTGAAAATAAGTAAAGAAGTCTTTTATTCTCAGTGAAGTGTTCTAAAGCTTTCAAATATATCTTCCACCTTACTTCCCATAATTTAAAAGAAGGTCAATCCTATCAAGCTTTCCCATTTTCCTTTCTTGCTGTTCCTCCCTATTTCCTCAACCACAATGGGTCGAAGGCCCCACTGTCAAGTGATTCGAGCCTGTGTCCTGATTAATTATCCTACATAGGAGTTCAAACGTCGACTGAAGTTCTATGACAGAATAGCATAGAATAATAATAGAGACACTTGGACTTGAATATGTCGTATCCTTTGCTCTTGTGCCAGCATAAGCTCCATGAGCTCTTTGACACCATTACACAGAAGAAGGTGTGAGGTCTAGGAGCTAAGTCTGATCCAGTGAAGGCTGCTCTTGAGAGCAGTGCCCAGG
>NW_007263901.1:0-733 GCF_000164805.1 Carlito syrichta | reverse complement strand
GGGCAAGGGTGACTAACAATAATCTGCATAAGAAGTGGAAGTTAGTACTGACTCTCAGAAAAATGGGAAAGCCAAAGAAGACTCATTCCTTCATATTCAGCTGATGAGGGACATGTAGGTGGCAAGAGAATCTGAAAAACTTATGTGGATGTACAAATATTTATTTAGCAACATGTGACCTGTGACTTGGATTTTGGCCATGATTACTCCAAAGTGTGTGTGTACTGTCAAAAGAAAACAACCATCACAAACACAATAAATATTGAAAGAAACAAAATTAAATGACATAAATAGAAGTTGCAATATGAGAGAAACATGAGAGCGAAAGATTCTTGTCTGAGTATACCACTTGCTGACGCATGTTCTTGGGTATGTTATAGAACTCCTCCAACTTTCAGTTTCTCTATCTGTCTAAGAGGAATAGTAATCTGCAACAGAGTTATGATGAGGTTTGAATGAATAGAAAGCACATCGTAAAAAAAGCTTTGAAGCACTAATAAAAATTTCTGGTTCAAAATTTAATTTGAACTTTCATATACCATATGAAAATGTCAATGTTCATAGCAGAATCTGCTAAGAAATTGAGTTTGCATTAATATGTTACATACAGGAAACATCAGTGTATCAACCAATTTTCTTCTGTTATTGGAGAGTTTATAATGCTGATTTCTATTAGGAGAATACCATTTCAAGGCTGAGGAAAATGCTTTTCTTTCTATATGTATATAGCTGT
>NW_007263900.1:0-380 GCF_000164805.1 Carlito syrichta | reverse complement strand
CATGAGGTCCATGGAGCTCTTTCCCACCATTACACAGAAGAAGGTGTGAGGTCTAGAAAATAAACCTGATCCAGTGAAGGCTAAAAAAAAGAACAGAGCCCAGGAAAGGAGGGACCTGGAGCCATACCAGACTGACAGTCAGTCACCCAGGTGTCATGGAGCAAGTTCCGCGGGAGGGCCATGACCGGAACGGGAAGCAGGAGGCAGTTAAGGAAGGATGTAGCTTCTGATAACAAATCTCCAATGTGATACGAAATTGGAGTTTCCAGATCGCACACAAATATGACATTAGAAAAGAGAAACGGGCAAGAATCATCTCTACAATACATCCAAAAATTAGCCGGGCGTGGTAGCACGCTCCGGTATTTAGAGCTACTTAG
>NW_007263899.1:0-744 GCF_000164805.1 Carlito syrichta | reverse complement strand
TAGGTGCTCATGTTAGGCTTCTGCCACTCAATTGGAAAATAACATTTTGGCTTGTAACATATTCTTTGAGTTTCAATGTATTAAAAATTATTGCCCCCAGTGAGTAATTTGGGACTCTGGGATACAACCAAATGTTACATAGTGCCCAAATCTCGAAAACAGAGATCCCATGCTAGTGAAAATTAAGGAGGTAAATATTTCAGAAAGAGGATTTTTACATGTGGATCATGAACTGCTTCTGGGTAGAATTTCCAAAAGGAAACTCAGAAATATAGGGTTGAAATTCTTTGACTAAGTTGCTGTTTTGTAAGGAGATAAGCTTATTTGGCTATACTAATTTAATAATTTTTTTTTTTTTTTTTTTTTTTTGTTTTTATTCTTTTATTTTTCATATTTATATTTATTATAAAGATGTGGGGTACAATTTAAGGTAATGTATACAAACGTTGATCATGCAGGTACCATTGTTGATGAGGTAAGTTCCTCCCTCCCCTAGCAGTTTCCATCAACTGCCCATTCCATTCCCCCTCCCCTAACTGTTCCCTACTACTGCTAATCCCTTTCTTGTAGTATTATAATAATTGTTCAAGGTCTGCTTATGAGTGAGATTATGGTTCTCTGTACTTTGTTTCTGTGATAGATCATTGACTATGATTGACTCTAAATACATCTAAGTTGCTGTGAAGTCCATACGTTTGTCCTTCTTTATGGCTGAATAGTATTTCATTGTGTATACATACCAGA
>NW_007263898.1:0-809 GCF_000164805.1 Carlito syrichta | reverse complement strand
GGGAAAGGGCAGGAGGGTTTTTGAAAGGTGACTGCATTTATAACAGATAATCTGTAATTTAAATATTTGATATCTGGAAAACTCAACTTGCCTTTATCACAGGTGTTCTATCGCCACTTAATTCAGGACTGTCCTTCTTAGTTGGCACCTCTAGATCTCAGACCAGGTATATTACTGTGGGCTCCATCCAGCAGAGTGCTCCAAGATACTATCTCATGGTGCTGATTGCTCCAAACCCTTGCCTAACTAACCCAGTTTATTCCTAAGTACAAGTAAAAATACACAAAACAAAGTAGGTATTTAGAATTTAGCTTTTATTCTCATATGCTGAAAAGAGTGTTCCCCCCAAATTAGAGAAGTCCATAACATGTCTTTATGTAAATGTCACATTATTTTCTGGTTTATCTAGCATGCTTTTTATAAGTTATTTGTTTATTTCTTTAATAGAAATTTTAAAAATAAATGGGTTGACTTTATCTTCCATTAGTATAATTGTTGATTAATACTAAAGTTACATAGAAAGTTACAATTTTTATATTTATAGAATTACAGGGACAACATCGAAATAATGCACCATAGTAACCTGGCATTTATGAAATATTAGTTTTCTATAAACATCAACTCAGAGAGGAAGATCTATATTTTCTTTTCATTATAATAACAACTTGAAAGCCATCTGTTCTTTAAAATTTTACTAAAATATATAGTGGAACTGGAGTTTGTTTTTTGTGTGTGTGTGTGTTGGAGTCTCACTCTGTCATGCAGACTGGAGTGCAGTGGTCGCTCCCGGCCACTACAGCCCCAACCTG
>NW_007263897.1:0-704 GCF_000164805.1 Carlito syrichta | reverse complement strand
TACCTGCTTTGTGATAAGGCAGGAGCAGCAACTGGGCTATTCTCTGACCTTTGTTAAACTGCATAGTTTTGCTAGGGGGAGCAACAAGCACCTGGATTTCTCTTGTGTAATCCGAATCCACCACTCCAGAAATAATGGAAATTCCTTGTAAAGACAAGGAACTTCTGCTTAATATTACACCCACTATTCCTTCTGGGAGAGGGCCCTTCTCCCACAGGAATTGGGGTTACCGGAACGTCCGGAGTTAATATTGTTGTGGTGGAGGAACACAAGTTCAGTCCGGTACTCTCAGGGGTGGCTCGTAGTTGATTTAAAGGATCACCATTTTTATGAAATTTAGATAAGCATTCTCTAGCTTAATGAAAGCCTTTTTGGCAATTGGAAAAGTTTTAAGTCGAGTAGACCCAGTAAATGGTGACAATGTGCCATGTAAGTTAGCCATACCTTGCTTAATAAAACAATCTCTGCTAATGTGTCTGACTTGACCACAGTTAAAGCAAGACTGCAATGAGATATTCTTTTATTACTTATATACTTTTACTTATATAAATTATATATTGTTTATATATTACTTATATATTATTTATATTGCTTATATATATTGCTTATATTGCTATATATATACTGCTTATATTGCTTATATATATATTGCTTATATACATTACTTATATCACTTATACTTTACTTATATACATTTGTTATTA
>NW_007263896.1:0-733 GCF_000164805.1 Carlito syrichta | reverse complement strand
TTGGCTGAGGGAGTACACGTATGAGGGGGGACTCCTCAAAATGGAATTTATTTATTAAAAATTGTGTATTTACTCTTACATGTTTAAGATTTAGTCACTTTTTTTTTTTTGAGTTAGAGTCTCACTCTGTAGCCCAGACTGGAGTGCAGTGGCCGCTCCCGGCCACCGCAGCCTCGACCTGCTGGGCTCCGGCGATCCTTGCGCCTCCGCCTTCCGAGTAGCTGGAACTGCAGGGGCGCGCTGCCACGCACGGCTAATTTTTTGATTTATTGTAGAGATGAGGTCTTGCCAAGTTGCCCGGGCGGGTCTCGAACCGGAGGGCTCAGGTTAAGTCACTTTTTTTTTTTGAGTTGGAGTCTCACTCTGTCGACCAGACTGGAGTGCAGTGGCCGCTTCCGGCCACCGCAGCCTCGACCTGCTGGGCTCCAGTGATCCTTCCGCCTCAGCCTTCCGAGTAGCCGGAATTACAGGCATGCGCTACCACGCCCGGCTGATTTTCTGATTTATTGTAGAGATGAGGTCTCGCTGCCCAGGCGGGTCTCAAACCTGCGGGCTCAGGCCATCCACTCACCTCAGCCTCCCAAAGGCGCGGGATTACAGGCTGAGCCACCGAGCCCGGCTGTTAAGTCACTTTTAAAGTAATCTCCGTTGGATGCAATACACCTATTGAGATGCATTTTCAACTGCTTGAAATAGTTTTGAACTCATCAGTTGTGATGCTTTTTAGTACTTC
>NW_007263895.1:0-801 GCF_000164805.1 Carlito syrichta | reverse complement strand
GCATACTAAGGCTTTAACTCACTGAAATAGATATGTTTCCTATCCTCTGAAATAGACAAATTTTTAAAGATAGAGAGACCCAAAACAGAAGTAAAGATATAATCATGTGGACTGCTGAGAAAGGAGGACCTCAGATCCTAATAAAACTCTCCAAATAGGTCTAGAGCATCTGAGAATAAAAAAGGTTATTATTGCATTTCTAAATTAGCCTAAATAATCCAGAAAATAAATGGCATCAATATGTGTGCCAGAAAACTAGCTTAAAACAAGTGAAAAGAAACAGTCGGTGGAATAATTCCTGTGTCCTACTCTGATTGCAGGATTATCTAGAAAAAAAAATCCAGACCTGAGGATCTTATGGTCAAGAACATTAACCCATAAAAGAAATATATTGGTGCTAATTAAATATTGGTGAAATCTTTTTTCACATAATTATTTTGTCTAAGAAAACCAAAAGTGTATATCAATTTATTGATCAGTTAAACAACCAAGTAACAACCCAAGAAAAATGAATGACAGTTTCTTTTATCACTGATACATTGCAGTGACTATAAAACTAAGAAACTTAGGAAAGTAGCCTGTGATTGTGTTCACCTTACAGCCCTGGATACACATAGTCCTCTACTAAAGCCCCTCAGAGACATTCACATTGCACATTCAGAATCTAAGAGTGATCTTAAAGATATGTTGCTAACCCTGGAAGGAAGGAAGGAAGGAAGGAAGGAAGTAAGGAAGGAAGGAAGGAAGGAAGGAAGGAAGGAAAGGAAGGAGTCATGTCTTTAAACTCTCTCTTATTCTAGG
>NW_007263894.1:0-794 GCF_000164805.1 Carlito syrichta | reverse complement strand
CCGTCAACTTCAAAAAGGGGTTTTGGATAAGTCTGTGAATTAGTTATCTTTTGCATTTCTATGAGAGCCATCAGTCTCTGGTCATTTGGTCTTTTCAAACCGGCCTGGCTGGTCTTTAGAGTTTGCCGCTTGACTTTCAAAAGAAAATATCTTTAACTGCTACCAACCCCCTTCCAGGCACATCAGTAGTACAGGGACTAGCAAACATACACTGCTGGCATTAGTACTTTGGGGGAGGACAGGGGATGATCTGCCTGTTTCTTCCCAAACTGGGATACCCACTGACATGGCCGATTTCACAAACATCAATGCAGCAGTTGAGAATGACCCCACACTCAGGGACTTCCTGCTTGGTTTACTGACCTTGAAATAAACCATCTTGAAATTCTTAATACTTTTTGAACAAGGGTCCTCAAAATTTCATTTTGTACTGGGTCCTAAAAATCATCTTGGCAGTCCTGTCCACCACAAACATGGTCCACAGATCACGCTTGTGTTTACAGTGTGACAGAAACATTGGCACCATTGTTTGAGAAAAAATAGACTGTGATTATGTATACAACCCAAGAACATCCCTTGTAGAAAAACTCTTCCCTGCACAACACCCTTGGGTCCCCTCCTACTGTGGCAGCTTTTCTGTCTTCTCAATAAATCCTGTTTTCAAAAAAAAAAAGAGAGATAGAGAAAGAAAAACTATCTCTTGGAGTTATTGACACAAGGGCATTTTGAGGATGCTGTAACCAGGAAGGAGTGTTGGGTTGTCCTGGGATTGAGGTTGTTCTGTTCATTGATGA
>NW_007263893.1:0-765 GCF_000164805.1 Carlito syrichta | reverse complement strand
GGGTGCTTGTATCCCTTGCTAGCTCCATAATAGTATCTGGAGATGGAAACTAGGGCTAGGCAAGGTCATGATGGTGGGCCCAGAGTGGGATGGGTGCCTTATGAAAGGAGACATGGGAGAGGACTCTGCCATGTCAGGACACAAGAGAAAAGCACCCCTTAGCCGGGCGTGGTGGCATACGCCTGCAGTTCCATCTACTTGGAAGGATGAGGCAGAAGGATCACCTGAGAACAGTAGGTCAGCTGTGAGTGTGCCACTGCACTCCAGCCTGGGGAACAGAGGGAAACTATGACTCAAGAGGGGAAAAAAAAGCAGCACTCACCAGAAGATGCCTCACCAGAAGATGCACCTATGGGCAGGCTGAGCTCAGGCTTTCAGCCTCCAGAATTGTGGGGAAATAAATCTCTGCTGTTAGACCCAATCTCGGTATTTTGCATGGCAGCCCGAGCTGACCAAGGCAAATAGCAAGTGGATGTCAGAGAGTGTCCACCAAGTTCCACACAGGTCAGGGGAGCCACTGTGATCTGATATGCCAGGTGAGGGCTATCCCAAAGCATTTCTTTCTCTGAGTAGATTTTCCCTGTCATCCTGCAAGGACTCTGTGCGCTCTCAACACAACACAGCAAGGTCACTCAACAGCGAGGAGCTGAGGTCCACAACCATGGGCCAGCCCACTCCACCTTGGACATCAGCTTCAGCACACCCAGCCCTTCTCCCCTGCAGCACATGGCATTCTGGAGGCTGGCACTCACTGGCCTTGGGTCA
>NW_007263892.1:0-1300 GCF_000164805.1 Carlito syrichta | reverse complement strand
GCCCTACTCGTTTTCCTGGCCAAAGGGAAGGTTGCCAGCATCCCATTTCAGACTTTAAGTTCAAATTCCTGATTTATGGCTAAGACACTTGACATTAACACAGTATCTGTAGCTACTTTGCACGTCATAGATAAGAAAAAATTCAAGTAACACATATAAACTAGTCACGAAGGTAAGGGGCTTTCCCCAAACATACTGTATTAAAAATATGTGGCTATTGCTTTGATAAACTCTGTTGTGGATGTGACTCTTGGAGCTATAACTAGGCCATGTTTCCTAACTTTGGATCCCCCTCTACCTTGGAGAAATGAATCTCCTCTCTTTCTCTCTCCCTTTCTCCAATGTACATTCTAAATAAACTATATTTTCCAAGATAAAATTAAAAAATAGGCCGAGCTCGGTGGCTCAGTCTCTAATCCTGTGCCTTTGGGAGGCTGAGGTGAGTGGATTGCCTGAACCCGTGGGTTCGAGACCCTCCTGGGCAACTTGGCAAGACCTCATCTCTACAATAAATCAAAAACCAGCCAGGCATGGTAGCTTGTGCCTGCAATTCTGGCTACTTGGAAGGCTGAAGTGGAAGGATTGCCAGAGCCCAGCAGGTTGAGGCTGTGGTGGCTGGGAGCAGACACTGCACTCTAATCTGGGTGACAGAGTGAGACTCCAACTCAAAAATAAATAAATAAATAAATAAATAAATAAATAAATAAATGAATGAATGAATAAATAAATAAATAAGTCACATAAAAATATGTAGACTTTTCCCATTCAAATTTAATATATTCCAAAGCATTAGAATGACAGCATCAGGAAATTTTTGGTTGCAAACAACAGAAATTCAACTCAAACAAAGAAATGGTGGTTTCCTGTAAGGACCGGGGGGTCATTCTTCCAGAAAGGAAGAATGGAGCCCTTGAAGTGGCAGAAGGGGAGCTGGCCTGGGGTTGACAGACACTGAGGGCTGAAGTCTGGCCAGGACTGATTCCATCTTGCACTGCAGCATTCTTCAGTGGTGTGGTTTCACACTTTTAAAGACAAAGATGGCCTTTCTCCATTGAGAAAGGTAGCTGTAAGTCCCTCCAGAAGAATATCTTTCCAGATCTATTGGTTCAAAAACTCCTGAGGAAGAGTTCTGATTTGAAGAGTTTGGGTCACCCTCTATCCCTCAATAAGTCATTGTGGCCAAGGAGATGGTGCCCTGCCCATCTCAAGCTGCAAACTCTACCCACCAGAACAAGGGGGGACAGTATAGTCATTGCCACCCAGAGGATATCTTTGAGCAAGGCCAACTCACCATTTGAAA
>NW_007263891.1:0-753 GCF_000164805.1 Carlito syrichta | reverse complement strand
TGCCCAGGTGGGTCTTGAACTCACAGGCTCAGGCAATTCACTCACCTCAGCCTCCCAAGGTCGTGGGATTACAGGCTGAGCCACCAAGCCCAGCCGCAGAATTAGCTTTAAAAAAAAAACTGGTTAACACTGGCTTTTAAATCTTTCAAGTTTAGCTCAATGCTGACAAGAAAGGTCCTCAACTACACTATATTAATATTGTTGCAAAGGCCATGTTGAAATTGAAGTCACAGGAGGGGAGAGAAATCTAAAGACACAGATAGAATCTATAAACAAAGATAGTAACTAGATTTTTTTTTTAAATACCTACATGAAGCAGCACTCCAAATGATAGCATACTTCTCTTCAGAAACCATGGAAGTCAGACGACAATAGAAGGACATCTTTAAAAGGCAGGAAGGAAAAACTAATGACCCAGAAATCTATGTTCAGCTGAGCTGTCATTCACAAATGAAGGAAAAAATGGGAACTCTTTAGATGAACTAAAAAATGAAAGAATTCACTGCCATTAGGCCTGTACCACAAAAAATACTGAAGAAAATTCTTCATATTGAAAGGAAATGATACCAGATGGCAACTCAGTGCTACAACAAAAGAACTGCAGGACACTCATTCTTTTTAAGTTCACAGGGAATTTTCAACCACATGTGATACCACTAACATGTTTTAATAAGGTTTAAATGTTGGAAATTTGACATGGTATGTTGTCTCACCACAGTGGAATTAAACTAAATATTTAAAAGCTACCCGAAA
>NW_007263890.1:0-710 GCF_000164805.1 Carlito syrichta | reverse complement strand
AAACAAATAAAAATAAGAAACATCTTACCAAAATCTCTGGGATGCCCTGAAAACTGTAGTAAGAGGGGAATTTATATCCCTACAAACACACATGAAGAAAATGGAAGGAACAGAAATTCACAACCTAACAAGCCACCTAAAGAAGCTGGAAAAGCAAGACCACAAAAACCCTAATTTCAGCAGAAGAATCCAGATCACCAAAATAAAAGCCCAAATCCAGGACACAGAAGACAAAAAGATAATACAAAAAAAAAAATCAATGAAACAAAAAGCTGGTTCTTTGAAAGGATAAACAAGATCGATGGTCCCCTAGCTAGACTGACCAAGAAAAAACAAGAAAAAAACCAAATAAGCACAATCAGAAACACAAAAGATGAAGTCACATCTGACCCTGAAGAAATACAAAAGATCATTAGAGACTACTACGTACACTTGTATGGAAACAAACTTGAAAACCATAAGGAAATGGAGGACTTTCTGACATCACACAACCTACCTAGGTTGGAACAAGAAGAAATTGAGACCCTAAATAGATCAATAACAATCAAAGAAATCGACTACGTAATAAGAAAGCTTCCTACAAAAAAAAGCCCTGGTCCTGATGGCTTTCCAGCAGAATTCTACAAGACATTCAAGGAGGAGCTGATACCAATCCTACTGAAGGTATTCCAGGCAATGAAAAAGATGGAACTCTCCCCAAATCATTTACA
>NW_007263889.1:0-594 GCF_000164805.1 Carlito syrichta | reverse complement strand
AGTGAATGGCTGTTGGAGTACCGGCTCTGACCGAGGGGGCTTAGGACCCACACCATAGAATCTGGATGGAGAGAAGAAACCACTCGGAGGCAGTTCTTCTGGGAGCAGTCTGATCAGGACTGAAGCCAAATTTTATTTAAACTCCTTCTAACTTATATACTATTTTCTATACTCTCCAGCAGTGTGATAATTACTTGCTGGGGGTATACAAATTCCATGGGGTGTATTGTGCTTTACAAATTATGTATCACAAGACCATCACAAGATTAACGAGTTCCAAGCAAACAATTCAATTTTATGATGCATGACATGCTTCACAAAACTTATATTGAAATGACAGGTGCATGATTTTTAACAATGATTTTACAAACCGTTTCCCATAATGTTCAATAAATCATTTATGCTGTACTTCTTGTTCAACACCATTCATGCTGTACTTCTTGTTCTAAACTCTGATTAATACAAAATTTTTCTAAGTTAAATCCTAGTTTAATAGCTTCTAATAACTTTAACGATTAATATTATCAAGTTAACATTATACTACAATCTATAAATTTTTTTTTTTTTTTTTTTTTTTTTTTTTTTTTTTTTTTT
>NW_007263888.1:0-755 GCF_000164805.1 Carlito syrichta | reverse complement strand
AAAAGCAACACTTCTACGCTGCTGGTGGGAATGCAGACTAATACAACCTCTTTGGAATACAGTGTGGCAATTCTGAAGGAACTGAAAGTTGACCTTCCATATGACCCATAGTGGGAATATACCTGGAGGAACCCAAATCATTCTACAAAAAAGATACCTACACAGGTATGTTTGCTGCAGCTCTATTCACAATAGCAAAAACATGGAACCAACCTTGTTGCCCATCAAAGCGGACTAGATTTTTTTTTTAATGGTACATATACACAATGGAATATTATGCAGTCATAAAGAAGAACAAATATATAAAACTTACAGCAAATTGGATGGATTTGGAGTTGATCATACTCAGTGATTTACCACAGAAACAAAGAACTGAGTTCCATATGTTCTCACTCATAAGGTGACCTTGAACAATTATAATGCTGTGGGAAGGCAATTGGCAGTAGCAGAAAACTGTCAGGGGAAGGGGAGTGGGACTGGCAGTTGGGGGAGGGAGGGGCATGCCTCATCAAAAAGGGTACCTGCATGACCAATGTTTGTATACCTAGCCCTGAATTATACCCCACATCTTTATAATAAATAAACTAATTAATATAAATTAATTAATTAATTAAAGGATTAATCTCTTTGGCAGGTCTATTCTCCTAATACCCAGCTTTGAAAAATTTGTTTTCTCCTTCTTTAAAGTTTTTCCCAAAGTTTCAATAACATGTCAGTGAAACTATGATGCAAAATCATGTTTTTTGAGGAAAGGG
>NW_007263887.1:0-463 GCF_000164805.1 Carlito syrichta | reverse complement strand
TGTTTCACGGAGAGAAATCTGCAAGGCATAGTGCCGCAATGAGTGACACAAAGTGCTCCACAGTCACGAGCAGGAGAGCATTAAGTGTGGATGGGGAGAATTATAAGTTGTTTTTCCATATGGCGTTTAAACATAATAAGGACTACCAAGGCTGTGCCGTTTTCATTGCCGAGTAAGCACGGAGAGCCTCTGTTACACTGGGGGTGAAGATGGGTCTTCCTGGGGACACGATATTGAAGCCTGCGATGCACTGCACTTCATTGGCAGTCTGTATACAATGCCTTTGTGCGTGCTCTCCTCCCTGATTCTCAGAGGTCTCCTGTATATGAGACTATACTAGGCGGGGAGCATTTGGTGACCAGAGTGCAACTTCAGCTGCTGCACTGACTGGATCCAGA
Organism: Carlito syrichta; assembly: GCF_000164805.1. NCBI lineage: Eukaryota > Metazoa > Chordata > Mammalia > Primates > Tarsiidae > Carlito > Carlito syrichta. The sequence continues at coordinate 65 of NW_007263887.1, read as the reverse complement.
TCTCCACAGCCATGGGTAGCCAAGCGTGCTTCATTCAGCGGAGAATGCTGAAAAGTTTTCTCTTT
>NW_007263886.1:0-991 GCF_000164805.1 Carlito syrichta | reverse complement strand
TTATAGCGTATTTTAATCTGTCCTTACAGGCATGGGAAACTGGATTCACTCTCAGTCCTCATCCTCACGTTTTTTTTTTTTTTTTTTTACTTATTCATTTATTTAATTAAAACTAAAAGCATATTACTCAGAAGTAAAAATATGTGTGGTCAAGTCAAGGGCTTGGTTAGCCCAGTGTCTCCATCTAGTGGACATTGGGATAATAAAAATTATTTCACCCATCGAATTTGTGAAGTTTATTAAACAAAATAAATGTGAGCAAGACAAATTATCGGTGTATTACCCAAGCCCCGGAAGGGCTGAATGAGCCTGAGCCTACCCACCCAATGACTGTGCCCCCCAACAGTTTTGTGTAGTTGTTGATGACAATTATGTTTGGCGTTAGGCCCTAAGGGGAAGCGGAGGCAACACTAACACGTTATAAAAGTGAAATCTGCCATATCTCTTTTATACAACATAGAGTCCAGAATCTCAAGTAAACAATCCTGTAGTTAGGCTCCAGGAAGTCTCTGACCAAGAGGCAGCATTCTGATCTAAGAAGCTGGCAGTGACACCTTACTTTACAAGAATTAAGTGGCCTAGCATATGGATCATGGTAAAGTTCTTTGAAATTTTCCAAGTGCTAAACAGATGCTAAGTTGCATTATTCATGATTCAAAAGCATATATCTTACTGCAGAAATGCTATTAGAAAAATATTCTTTCTTACAATACAAATCAGTTACAGTTTTGGTTCCCCTGAGTAAGTTTCTAAAGATACAGGGTCAAACATGTGGCAGACTAGAGAGCCCGCAGGTATATTAAGTGGAGAAGGTGGCTTATTCCTGAGAGATCCCTAAATAAAATCCTTGAATCCATCTTTTTGTGTCCAAGTATTTTACTTCAAAATGAAATGAAAAGGTTTAGAGTATTTTCAACTCAAGGAAGATAAATTTGAATGCACATACAATGAGCCCATCCTCTATGTGCTTAATATGACTGAAGTGGCTTTT
>NW_007263885.1:0-662 GCF_000164805.1 Carlito syrichta | reverse complement strand
GCGATCTTCCTCCTCAGCCTTCCAAGTAGCCGGAATTACAGGCATGCGCTACCACACCCAGCTGATTTTTTGATTTATTGTAGAGATGAGGTCTCGCTGCCCAGGCGGGTCTCGAACCCGCGGGCTCAAGCAATCCACTCACCTCAGCCTCCCAAAGGCGCGGGATTACAGGCTGAGCCACCGAGCCCGGCTGGCTAGTATTTTTTAGCATTGCTTCATTTGTGTTCATGAGCAAGATTGGACTGCAGTTTTCATTTTCTATAATATGCTCATTCGATTTTTTAAATTGAGGTTTACATTGGCTTCATAAGACAATAGAGAGTATTTTTACTTTTTCTATTCACTGAAAAGGTTTGGGTACATTTTACATTATTTTTTCCTTAAATGTGTCACAGAATTCAGAGGTAATTCTAGTACATCTGGAATTTTTCTTGTGATCAGTCTTATACTTCAGATTAAATTTTGTTAATAGTTATAATAATGTTCTTTTTTGATTGATTGTTTCTTCCTGTATACTTATGTTTTGTATATGTATCTTTCAAACTGCATCTTTAAAAATTCAGTCTAAAGTCTTGCCTTTTAATTGGAGTATTTAGCTGATCTACATTTAACTTAAATATTTATATTTTTGCTTGCTGTTCATTGTGTTTTGTATATATCTT
>NW_007263884.1:0-423 GCF_000164805.1 Carlito syrichta | reverse complement strand
TCCATCCCATTATCCCTTCACCCATCCCAACAACAATGAAACTCCACATTTCAAACATCTTTCCCAGCAGCTGCCATTCTCAGAAACCTATCTCCTCCCACTTTGTTTTGCATTATCTTCTTTCTCATGGCATTCTTCTCCCTGGGGGAGATCACCCTATTTATCATCCTGATAAAAATAACCAACATTTTGTAAAACTTTACAATTCACAAAGCAATTTCTTTCAAGATTGTCATTTGATTTTCATAATCATCCAGAGAGGAAGCCAAGACAGGTATTCTTCACTGCTGTGTAATTGAGGCTTAAAGGGGCTAGATAATTTTCTCAGGATCATGCAGCTAGCAGATGAATGAAGGCTCAAACCATGGTGTTCTGTCTCCAGGTCCCAAGTTCTTTACAGCAAATGAGGATGCACCTTCCCCC
>NW_007263883.1:0-585 GCF_000164805.1 Carlito syrichta | reverse complement strand
GTCAAAAGAGAAAACTTTCAGCATTCTCCGCTGAATGAAGCATGTTTGTCTACCCATGGCTGAGAGATTTGGATCCAGTCAGGGCAGCACATGAAGTCGCACTTTGGTCACCAAATGCTCCCTCCTAGTATGGTGTATATGCAGGGGAGCTCTGAGAATCAGGGCGGAGAGCACGCACAAAGCCAGTGTATACAGACTGCCAGTGAAGTGCAGTGCAGCGCAGGCTTCAATAGCGTGTCCCCAGGAAGACCCAGCTTCACCCCCAGTGTAACAGAGGCTCTCCGTGCTTACTCAGCAATGAAAACGGCACAGCCCTGGTAGTCCTTATTGGGTTTAAATGCCGTAGGGAAAAACAACTTAGAATTCTCCCCATCCACACATAATGCTCTCCTGCTCGTGACTGTGGAGCACTTGTGTCACTCATTGCGGCACTATGTCTTGCAGATTTCTCTCCGTGAAACACAGAGGTTTCACGCTCGTACGCAAAGGCCCTCTATGGAAAGGAACACAAATCAAGGGGAAAGAGTGAGAATGAGGTTTTTCAGCAGGCGGCAATGAAGAATAAGAGTCACAGCAAAGAGGTGA
>NW_007263882.1:0-594 GCF_000164805.1 Carlito syrichta | reverse complement strand
CTCAGCCTGTAATCTAAGCACTTTGGGAGGCTGAGGTGAGTGGATTGCCTGAGCCCGTGGGGTTCGAGACCTGCCTGGGCAACTTGACGAGACCTCATCTCTACAACAAATCAAAAATTAGCTAGGCGTGGTAGTGCGCACCTGTAGTTCCAGCTACTCAGAAGGCTGAGGTGGAAGGATTGCTGGAGCCCAGCAGGTCAAGGCTACAGTGGCTGGGAGTGGCCATTGCACTCCAGTCTGGGTGACAGAGTGAGACTCCAACTCAAAAAAAGAAAGAAAGAAAGAATGAGCTTTTTGTTTCACTCTTTTTTTCTATTATATTTTTATCTTCTATGTCCCATATCTGGGCCTTTACTTTGGTGATCTACACTCTTCTGTTAAAATTAGGGATTTGGTGGTCTTGCCTTTCCACCTCCCTTAGGATATTTGTTAGTCTGTTAACTTGTGATTTTTCTATTTTTTTGATGTGTGATCATAGAGATATAAATTCCCCACTTAGTACTGATTTCATGGCATCTCAGAGGTTTTGGTAAGATGTTTCTTCATTTTCATTTGTTTCCAGGAATCTTTTAATTTCTGCTTGATTTCTGTGTT
>NW_007263881.1:0-626 GCF_000164805.1 Carlito syrichta | reverse complement strand
TTTTCCAATTGCTTTATTTTGTCAGATGTTTACCAATAGGATAGCAGTACTATCATTTAAAGCTCAACCACGTGAAATCATGGCCTTTTGTACTGTATCACACAAACATTTCAAATTTAGGAGTAGGACTCGAATTTCTATATCACTCTAGCACTCATCTAAAACTAGTTCATACTTTTTACATTTGAAGACGGAAGTTTGTGTTTTGAGGAGATGTCTTTGCATCAGAAAAGAATTTGCTTATTCATGTACCTGTGGTAAGATGGAATGACATCCAACTCAGCCAGTAAAAGCAGGTGTTGGTCAGTCGTCAACCCAGATCCAGACACTGTACAAGAGAAAGAGCTGGTGAAGTGTACTGTTACCAGTCATCGACACCTGGGTCTGGATTACTTACTCGTGTTTTACTTAAAAAAAAAAAAATGGAGCTGGGCTCGGTGGCTCAGCCTGTAATCCCACGCCTTTGGGAGGCTGAGGTGAGTGGATTGCCTGAGCCCGCAGGTTCGAGACCCACCTGGGCAACTTGGCGAGACCACATCTCTACAATAAATCAAAAATGAGCCGGGCGTGGTAGCGCATGCCTGTAGTTCCAGCTACTTGGAAGGCTGAGGCGGAAGGATCGCCAG
>NW_007263880.1:0-901 GCF_000164805.1 Carlito syrichta | reverse complement strand
CCCAGCATAATTTCTCACAGAATTTAAAAAATTTTTTTCTAAATGTAAATGAAAGCAAAAATGAGCCCGAATAGCCAGAGTATTCCTAAGCAAAAACAACAAAGCTGGAGGCATAACATTACTCAACTTCAAACTTTACTACAAGGGTATGGTAATCAAAACAGCATGGTACTGGTACAAAAATAAACACATATATCAATGGTACAGAATAGAGAACCCAGAAATAAAGCCACTCACATACAACCAGCTGATCCCTGATGAAGTCAACAAAAATAAACATTGGGAAAAGGACACCCTATTCATTACATGGTACCGGGAAAACTGTCTAGTCATTTGCAAAAGAATGAAATTGAACCCCTACCTCTCACCATATATAAAAACTAACGCAATATGGATTAAGGACTTAAATGTAAACTATAAAAATATTAGAAGAAAATCTAGGAAAAAAGCTCTGGGTGTTATCCTAAGCAAAGAATTTATGACTAAGACCTCAAAAGCAATTTGCAACAAAACAAAACAAAAAATTGGCAAATGGGACTTAATTAAACTAAAAAGCTTCTATACAACAAAAGAAATAATCAACAGAATAGATTACCAATAGAATGGGAGAAAATATTTACAAATTATTCATCTGACCAAAGGACTAATATCCACAATCTATAAGGAACTTTAAAAAAATCAACAAGAAATAGCAAATAAACCTATTAAAAAGTGGGTGGTGTGCAGTCCAAACTTCACTGCTAATGTTAATCTGTATTTGCAGCTATTCCCAGTTCCACCTCAGATCATCAGGAATTAGATTCTCATAAGGAGTATACAACCTAGGTCCCTCACATGTGCAGTTCATAGTAGGGTTCATGCTTGGTATGAAAATTTAATATTGCTGCTGATCTGACAGAAG
>NW_007263879.1:0-1072 GCF_000164805.1 Carlito syrichta | reverse complement strand
TTACCTGATCACATATACATAGCACTGTCATTCAGGAAACTGTTATCAATGATTATGTAAAAACATAGTTGTGCTTGTTGTGTTAGTTTCATTTTATTTATTTATTTATTTATTTTTGAGTTGGAGTCTCACTCTGTCGCCCAGACTGGAGTGCAGTGGCCACTCCCGGCCACCGCAGTCTCGACCTGCTGGGCTCCGGCGATCCTTCCGGCTCAGCCCTCCGAGTAGCCGGAATTACACGCATGTGCTACCACACCCGGCTAATTTTTGATTTATTGTAGAGATGAAGTCTCGCCAAGTTACCCAGGCGGGTCTCGAACCCGCGGGCTCAGGGAATCCACTCACCTCAGCCTCCCAAAGGCGTGGGATTACAGGCTGAGCCACCGAGCCTGGCTGTTAGTTTCATTTTAATTTAACTTTTTTTAAGCATACCTTTCCCTCCAAGATCCACTCACCTCAGCCTCCCAAAGGCGTGGGATTACAGGCTGAGCCACCGAGCCTGGCTGTTAGTTTCATTTTAATTTAACTTTTTTTAAGCATACCTTTCCCTCCAAGTCTCAGTACTGGCAACAGCCATGCTCACTGGGATGTCCTGATAGCTACAAACAACACAGGAGAAAAAACATGACTAGGCTGGGCTGTCTATACTGCTAATCAAATGATTGGTTGCAGGGATGTGTTTCATGTCAGACATGGAATGGGGAATTAGTGGAGGAGCCAAACTGGAGCTCTAAATAGCCAGAGGACTAGTCAGATCAGTCTGCTGGAGCAAGCCAAAATTCCAACATTTGAGAGTCCAGGTCCACATATAAGGTCCAGAGAAATGAAAAATAGGAATCAAAGTAGGTGTCTCAGCACCAGACATTTAGAACTTGGGAGGGAACCCAATCAGATTGGGAGGGAACCCAATCAGAATGAGAAAAAGGGTATGACAGTGAGTAAGAGTGGGAGAAAATAAATTAGATGACTACAAACAGTGGTGGATATTTGTGACTTGGACTGAAAGGTCACAGGACATTGTGCTAGTTGTTGGGCTATTTTAAAGAAAAAAAATAGTGTCATAGATACTTCC
>NW_007263878.1:0-763 GCF_000164805.1 Carlito syrichta | reverse complement strand
TGAGAGCGCACAGAGTCCTTGCAGGATGACAGGGAAAATCTACTCAGAGAAAGAAATGCTTTGGGATAGCCCTCACGTGGCATATCAGATCACAGTGGCTCCCCTGACATGTGTGGAACCTGGTGGACACTCTCTGACATCCACTTGCTATTTGCCTTGGTCAGCTCGGGCTGCCATGCAAAATACCGAGATTGGGTCTAACAGCAGAGATCTATTTCCCCACAATTCTGGAGGCTGAAAGCCTGAGCTCAGCCTGCCCATAGGTGCATATTCTGGTGAGGCATCTTCTGGTGAGTGCTGCTTTTTTTTCCCCTCTTGAGTCATAGTTTCCCTCTGTTCCCCAGGCTGGAGTGCAGTGGCACACTCACAGCTGACCTACTGTTCTCAGGTGATCCTTCTGCCTCATCCTTCCAAGTAGATGGAACTGCAGGCGTATGCCACCACGCCCGGCTAAGGGGTGCTTTTCTCTTGTGTCCTGACATGGCAGAGTCCTCTCCCATGTCTCCTTTCATAAGGGCACCCATCCCACTCTGGGCCCACCATCATGACCTTGCCTAGCCCTAGTTTCCATCTCCAGATACTATTATGGAGCTAGCAAGGGATACAAGCACCCAGTCAATGGTAGTATTTGACACATGCACTTAGCAGTTGAGAAAGGCCTTTGAGTGCTGGAGGGAAGATATTTGGCACAATGCTGGGGCGAGGGCCATCCCACACCAGGCTGGACACTCTGTGAACTCCAAGTCAAGTGCCCAGGGCTTCC
>NW_007263877.1:0-753 GCF_000164805.1 Carlito syrichta | reverse complement strand
GAGAGAGAGACACAGGGCTGGGAAGAAGTGAAAAAAGACAGGTAAGAAAGATTCCCTAAAGAATACTGATAGCTAAACAGAGACAGGCCAAAAAAATCAAGAAACAGTATAAGTCAGAAGGTAAACACCAAACGTAATCTAGACCAACAGTTTCAATGATAAAATCATAGGTCAAAATAAGCGATCAGACTAGAGTCACTTCTGTGATCTCCGATTCCAGCCTCTCCCTTTTGTTTTTCGTTGCAGCATAGGGGTGGGGCTTTGTCTCCTGTTTCACACTGTTGCCTTAGGAGCTGAGTTAAGTTTGTTGCTAGGTGGGCGGGGCAATGGGAGTCTCTGCCTGGAGAATGGCAAGGCAGTTTAAGCAGGTCTGTTTTTCTCCGCTTGTCTGGGTCCTCTGGCTTGGGGTCTCACGCTGTGTGCCTCAGCCAGGGTGGACCCGGAGTTCCAGAGCTCCAAAGTTCCAAAAGGCAGGCTGTAAATGACGAGAGTGGCACTGGGTCCCTACAGAGTATTCAGCCAGTAATGGAACCGGTGTCTCTGAGGGGCGGGTGCTCAGAGCCTCCCTGTGCGACCTGCGGTGCCGGGTGCCGGGCCGGGGAGAGAGCTGGAGGGAGCAGGGACCCAAAACTTCCCCACACGCTGCAATACCTGGCCTTAGGAAATGAGGTAAGGTTTGTTGATAGGTGGGCAGGGCAATGGAAGTCTCTGCCTGGAGAATGGCAAGGCAGTTTAAGCAGATCTGTTTTCTCC
>NW_007263876.1:0-598 GCF_000164805.1 Carlito syrichta | reverse complement strand
TTTCCTTTAATACTGTGTTGGGCACTCTGGATGTTTTGTCTTTCTAGAGAATCTTTAGAATCAGCCTGTTTATCCACAAAAAATTGCCTGGAATTTCAATTGGAATTGGATTAATCTACAAATTAAACTGAGAAAAATTGACATCTGGAAAATATCAAGGCTTCCTATCCATGAACATGTAATATCTCTTTTTTCATCTTGTTCTTTGACTTCTTTCAGCAGAGATTTTCTCAAAGAGATCATGTGTATGTTTTGTTATCTACACTACGTTTTCAACTTTTTGGGTGTCAATGCCAGTGGTATTACATTTTCAATTTCAATTTTTACTTGTCCATTGCTGGTGTATAAGAACGTAATTGATTTTGCATATTGACTTATTTCCTGCTACCTTACTACAATCACTTATTTGTTTCAGAGATTTTTGCTTTTGTTTTTATCTATTCTTTTGGATTTTCTACATATATATTTACGTCTTCTGTGAACAAAGCCAGTTTTATGTCTTTCTTTCCATTCTGTAAATGTTTATTTTCTTTTCTTGGCTTATTGCATTAACTAGAACTTCTAGTGCAGTATTAAAAACGACTAGTGAGGGGACATT
>NW_007263875.1:0-737 GCF_000164805.1 Carlito syrichta | reverse complement strand
TCCACCAACAACCAACTACTTGGAGAGGAGAAGTTTCAGTAAATGGTGCTAGCAAACCTGGCTGATCACATGCAGAAGATTGAAACAGGACCCCTATATCACCATATACAATAATTAATTTTAAATGGATCAAAGACCTAAACGTAAAACCTCAAAATATAAGAATCTTAGAAAATGCAGGAGACGCCCTTATGGAAGTAGAAACTGGCAACCAATTCCTGATCAGAACACTAAGTGCTCACACCATAAGAAATAAGATAGACAAGTGGGATCATCAAACTGATGAACTTCTGCAAAGTAAAAGAAATCATCAATAGAGCAGGGAGACAGCCCACAGAATGGGAAAAAATATTTGCCAGCTGTTTATCTGACAAAGGCCTAACACCTAGAATCTACATGGAGCTCAGACACGCCAAAAGGAAAAAAACAAACAAACAAACAGCTCCGTTAAAAAGTGGACAGAAGACATGAATTAACACTTCTCAAAAGAAGATATACGGGCAGCCAACAGACACATGAAAAGGTGCTCAGCCTCACTCATCATCAGAGAAAGTAAATCAAAACCACATTTAGATACCATCTAACCCCAGTAAGAATGGTCATCATTAATAAAACAAACAACAACAGATGTTGCGAGGATGTGGAGAAAAAGAAACACTTCAAAAATGCTGGTGGGAATGTAAACTAGTGCAACCTCTTGGAAGACAGTATGGCAATTTCTGAAAGAACTAGAAATT
>NW_007263874.1:0-787 GCF_000164805.1 Carlito syrichta | reverse complement strand
GGGGGAAAAAGAAATTTAAAAATCATCGGGAATCTTGTCTTAACAAGACCTGTACGACAAGAAACAATTTTTTTTTTTTATCAGGGATTGAACTTCTGGAATTTTATCAAATCCTAACTGGCTTGAAGGCAGGAAAGTGCCTGATCTAGCCATCTCTTTTTTTTTTTTTGAGTTGGAGTCTCACTCTGTTGCCCAGACTGGAGTGCAGTGGCTGCTCCCGGCCACTGCAGCCTGGCCTGCTGGGCTCTGGCAATCCTCCGCCTCCCCCTTCCAAGTAGCTGGAACTACAGGTGCGCGCTACCACTCCTGGCTTTTTTTTTATTGTAGAGATGAGGTCTCGCCAAGTTGCCCAGGTGGTCTCGAACCCGCGGGCTCAGGCAATCCAGCCACCTCTTGTCGTCCTGTTTCTCCTAAGGGGCAAAGGTTGGGGGTGGACCTGAGAAGCAGGTGAAGCCCAGGGGCCTGGGATCCCTGAAAGACAAAGACTAATCATAGGACTGTAGAACTCTTTCTCTCTCCAAACCGTCCCACTGTGTTAAAATCCTATTTACTGCAGGTCCTTTTACCTAGTACATCAGGTCATATTTTCACCAGAATGTGGCAAGGCATACTAAAAGACATTAAGCATAATTTGGAGAGACAGAAAAACATAAAACCAGAATTAGCTATGACAAGAATGTTGGAATTTTACCTAATTAAAAAAAATCTATGATCAATATGCCAAGGGCATTAATGGGAATAATAGATAACTTGCAAGTATAGGTCAATAATGTAAACAGAGAGAAAA
>NW_007263873.1:0-886 GCF_000164805.1 Carlito syrichta | reverse complement strand
CAAAATAAATCAATGAAACAAAAAGTTGGTTCTTTGAAAAGGATAAACAAGATCGATGGTCCCCTAGCTAGCCTGACCAAGAAAAAGAAAGAAAAACTCAAATAGCACAATCAGAAATACAAAAGATGAAGTCACATCTGACCCTGAAGAAATACAAAAGATCATTACAGACTACTGTGTGCACTTGTATGGAAACAAACTTGAAAACCTCAATGAAATGGAGGACTTTTTGTCATCACACAACCTGCCTAGGTTGAAACAAGAAGAAATATAGACCCTAAATAGACCAATAACAATCAAGGAAATTGACTATGTAATAAGAAAAAATACCTATGAAAGAAAGCCCTGGACCAGATGGCTTTCCAGCAGAATTCTACAAGACATTTAAGGAGGAGCTGATTCCAATCCTACTGAAGGTATTTCAGGTGATTGAGAAAGATAGAACCCTCCCCAAATCATTTTATGAAGCTAACATCACATTGATACCTAAGCCAGGTAAAGATCCAACAAAGAAAGAGAACTACAGGCCAATATCTTTGATGAACATAGATGCTAAAATTCTCAACAAGATCCTAGCAAACCAGATTTAACAACACATCTCAAAAATCATCCATCATGACCAAATCAGCTTCATCCCTGGGATGGAAGGCTAGTTCAACATTCGTAAAACAATAAATGTAATTAAATACATCAACAGATGTCAAAGGGAAAACCACATGATTATATCATTACATGCAGAAAAAGCTTTTGATAAAATCCAGCACCCCTTCTTGATAACACTTGAACATCTAGGCATACAGGGAACATACCTCAAAGTAGTAAAAGCCATCTAAGAGAAACCCACAGCCAGCATACTCCTAAATGGACAAAAATTGAAACCATTTCG
>NW_007263872.1:0-427 GCF_000164805.1 Carlito syrichta | reverse complement strand
GCAGAGCAACTAGCAGACACACAGGACACCTACCTGTCCCACACCTGGCTCTGCAGGCCCCAGCACCAAGATGGCTGCGGCCCCCAGCACAGGGCTGCCTTGCCTGAGTCAAAGAAGAGTTACAGAGAACCTCAGAGTTGCCAAAAGCTATTTCCAGGGGACTTTGATCAACTGATGCTGTAATCTCTGAAGGGAAACATACTTCATTTAGAAGGTATTCTTTGGTGTCATTCCCAAGAAGAAGGCATATTTGTTTTTGGAATAACAGAGCACTTAAAGTACTTTCTCTCTTTCTCTGTTTCTCTCTCTTTCTCTCTCTCACCGTGTGTGTGTGTGTGTGTGTGTGTGTGTGTGTGTGTGTGTGTATCTCTGTCTCTGTCTCTCTGTCTTTGACTCTGTTTCTCTCTTTTTCTCTGTCTCTCTCTCT
>NW_007263871.1:0-328 GCF_000164805.1 Carlito syrichta | reverse complement strand
TTTGTTGTCTAACTAGGGGATGATTAGTCTTGTTTATCATTTCAAAGAGCCAGATTTTGGGGGTGTTTTGTGGGTTTGGGAGGAACTGTGTTGGTGTTGATATTTATTTTTATTTTATTATTATTTTTATTATTTTGAGTTGAAGTCTCACTCTGCACAGACTGGAGTGCAGTGGCTACTCCTGGCCACCACAGCCTTAACATACTGGGTTCTAGCGATCCTTCCATCTCAGTCTTCCAAGTAACTGGAACTACAGGCATGCATTACCATGCCCGGCTGATTTTTTGATTTATTGTAGAGATGAGGTCTTGCTGCCCAGGAGGGTCTC
>NW_007263870.1:0-340 GCF_000164805.1 Carlito syrichta | reverse complement strand
CTCTGGCGATCCTCTTTTCTTTTGTTTGCTTATTAGCTTTTGGAAACCTTTTTATGTATTCTGGTATGGGCATCTGGCCTACTGTATAACACTGGTAACATTGGAAAAGAAACACAGAAACATATATCTGTATCCTGTCACATTTATATTATGCACAACATGAGAGGAACTAAAATTACACAGACTAATTCAGGGAAGTGTTCTGAGATATTATCAATTATCATCAGATGTGTAAACATGTTGGATCACTGAGAGAACTATTTGTTGGATTGAAATCAACGCATTGATGAGTAACTTTAATTTACTTTTAAATGATTCATTGAGCCATTGGTCATTCAGG
>NW_007263869.1:0-448 GCF_000164805.1 Carlito syrichta | reverse complement strand
CCTGTTTGAAGTGTACCACAGTGATTTGCTCTCCTCTGTAATGGGTGTCTCAGTGACTGGCCCTTCTCCGGGGTTGGTGTCTAACTGACTGGACCTCCTCTGAGAAGGGAACCGAAAAGAAAATCTCTCTTCTGTGATGGGTGTCCCAGTAACTAACCCTCTTAAGAGATACTTGCCTTTGTGACTGACCTCCCTCTGCGATTACAGCCATAGTGATGGACCCTGCTCTATGATAGGTGCCCCAGTGACTGGTTATCCTGTGAGATGGTTGTCCCAGCGACTGACTCTTCTTTGTCATAGTTGATTCAGTGACAAGGTATTCTCCATAATGGGTGCTCCAGTGACTGACCATCCTCCATTATGTGTGCTCCAGTGATTTTCCCCTTGACTGGACCTCCTTTGTGATGGGTGCTCTATTGATTGTGTTCTGCCATAAGATTTGCCCCAT
>NW_007263868.1:0-622 GCF_000164805.1 Carlito syrichta | reverse complement strand
GTTTCTTAAAACCATCACCCACAAGGCTCTGATAGCTAAGGATGAAGAGGAAGAATTAGAGCCTCTGGATATTTTTGCATAAAGTAGAGGAGTCAAAGTAAAGGGAACAGCATGTGTGAGATTGTGAAAATATAAAATAGCTTAATATATTCAAGGACTTACTATAAGTTTTGTTTTGTGTAGTTGGAATAGAATATGTCTGGAGGAGCAAAGGAGTTGAACAAAGGCTGGCAAAGATCAGATAACAAAATCTCCTGTGATAGCTAATGTATTTGAATTTTTTGCCATTCACCTATAAAAATGCTATGAAATCTATAAATCACTATACAAAAGTGAACTGTCCTTTTAACAATTTAACAGCCAGCAGGGGTCTTTTAAGACCATTCTCTCTCTCTCTCTCTCTCTCTCTCTCTCTCTCTCTCTCTCTCTCTCTCTCTCTCTCTCACTGTTTCTGTCTCTGTCTCTATGTCTATCTCTCTATCTCTATCTCTAGCTCTAGCTCTAGCTCTAGCTCTCTGTTTCTGAAATATCACACAACATAAAGGAGAAATCTGCCTTAAGGAATGGAAGAATAAGCCACTTGAAGAAAATAAAAAGAACTAAACTACATAGGGACATCTGA
>NW_007263867.1:0-845 GCF_000164805.1 Carlito syrichta | reverse complement strand
CGCTGCTGGTTGATATTTGCACTGGCTCTTCCAGATTATCTTACTATGCTGCAAAATACTTTCAAGTTTTCAAAAGAACTTGTCAGACACAAGGTAAATTCTGCACTTAGTGCCATTATTGTACCAGTGAAAGAGAAACTAGTGGAATCATTCAGCTTGTTTATGTCATGTCCAATCGAGATTTTTAAGCTTTTACACAATGCTTAGCAGTTTAGTGCCTTTCTAGAGGGGTAGGGGGCCAGGCATTGAGGAATATATGGGTCTCTTTAATTAGAGTCACAGTAGGTAAAGTTTGAATTTATATGTTTTGTGAGTCTTTTAAAAATACTTTCTGGGAAGATGTGTGAATTGGAGGAAGGGTGTAAATAACGAAGCATTTACAATCCTTTTCTAACTTAGGTCAGATATAACTGCCAGAAGCTTGTTTAACTTGTTAATTTGTTCAGTTATTCAACTTTCAGAGTTCAAAGATACATTTACTAATAGGATTCAATAAGCAATTTTTTAAAAAAAATTATGTTTTCCTAATAATTGATGATAGCATGGAATAGCTATTCCGTCTGTGTTTTGCTAGGAATACCTCTTTCTAGTTGATTCTTAGCAACTTATATGAGTGCAGGTTGTGAGCTGCCCTTGAGGTCTAAAGCTGATTTTAAATTCCGATTTGAATCTGATTCTGACTTGAATTTAGATGTTTAATCTATGGTAGGCTATAAGGGTAAACAAAAAAAGTAGTTGAAGTGCTCCACTCAGAAATTAAACTTGCTTCCTTTCTTTCCTTACCTATGACACACTCTAGATGACTAAGTAATCTGAATAAAATGTGATTGCTTTCTGATAGATAA
>NW_007263866.1:0-688 GCF_000164805.1 Carlito syrichta | reverse complement strand
ATAAATGAATGTTTGTCACCAGAGTTCTTGTGATTACCCCAGTTTATAAAGGACAGTAGGATATCGGGATATCTGGGATCAGGGACTGGACTGTTGAAAAAAATGTTAAGTGTGTTCAATGAGTGTTCTTTATTCAAATTTCCCTACTCTCCAAGAGGAAGATAGACATTTTGGATTCCTTAGAACCTGTTCTCTGTCATGGTAAAAATTATTCAACCAGCCTACCACAAAATTAATGAAGACGATACCATAATATGTGTATGGGTAATTTGAATTTTGCTTTATTAATACGAGCATGAATTTGAAAATGTACCCACGTGCTTTGCTTATTTCAGATTTTATTTGCACAAATAGAAAATGCAGAAATGGAATTTTAAAATTTAATGAGCACGATAGCCTCAAGTGTTTGCCTTTTGTGACTTTTATCTATCGGTAAGGAAGATTTAAAAAAAGAAAACGACGCCTGCGTGTTTTTCTTTTTCAGTAGTGTTTGCATATAATTTTGAGTAGTCTGAGTGATAAAATCTACATCCAGTGAGTCTTTTGTGCACATATTCAGCTAAATGCAATGCACTGTAGTGAGAATCTCTAGGGAAGGCCTCGTTACTATTGTTAAATGAAACCTGTGTCAGATTACCAGTGCCTTGAGCTGTGTAAACTGAAATCACCTAAGCATGAAGTGCAGTTT
>NW_007263865.1:0-658 GCF_000164805.1 Carlito syrichta | reverse complement strand
TAAAATTTCTGCCTTTTGTTGTAAGGTTGTGAAAAAATTGCCTGTTGCAATATAAAAAGTGTTACCGGTTAAATTCTTTCTGGGGTACCACTCCCCCTCCCTTTCTTAGCCTATGCTCTCCTTCATAAATTCTAAAGGGGCTCATTCTAATCCACCTATTAAATAATAATAATAATAATAATTTTGTAATCTTTCTCTGGCAACTAAGGAAATAAATAGGCTGTTCTCGTTTTCAAATGGTAAAGGCCAGGTTAGTTAAAAGTAAGTCCATTTCTAAAGGTTTAGGCCTTGCCTAAGATCTAGATCAACTGCTTGTCCCTGTAAAAAAACTGTTGGGAAGCCTCTTAGAGTCTTGTAATGTATGCTGACTCCCTACTTTACATTGTAATGCTAAGTAACACTAATGCTTGCGTTTTTTGGTTATGCTCATTTAATTGTCCACATCTTACGACTAAGGCTGCTGTTCAGTAATTCATGAGGATTTTTGACAATTTTTCCTGTTCATAATTAGGAATATGTAGAAACAGATCATTTCACATCTTCGTGGTCTGTTCACTCTAAAGGGTTTTTTTGAACCAGGCATTCTTGTAGACATGATTAGAAGGTCGTAAAGCAAAAGAAAAAAGAAAAAAAAGAGAAGTACTCCAAAATGAGCACC
>NW_007263864.1:0-805 GCF_000164805.1 Carlito syrichta | reverse complement strand
TAGAGTTTTTCAGAAATGTGTAATCTAAATTCTAGTTCCAGACCAGGTGCAGTGGCTCAAGTCTGTAATCCCAGCACTTTGGGAAACCAAGGCGAGAGTACTGTCTGAGCCCACAGGTTCAAGACCAGCCTGGGCAACCTGGTGAGACCTCATCTCTAAAATAAATTTAAAAATTAGCTGGGCATGGTAGCATGCACCCGTAGTTCCGGCTACTTGGAAGGCTGAGGTAGAAGGATCTCCTGAGTGCAGCAAGTTGACGCTGGGGTGGTCGTGAGTGTGCCACTGCACTCCAGCCTGGGCAACGGAGTGAGACTCCAACTCAAAAAATAAAATAAAATAAAATAAAATAAAATAAAATAAAATAAAATAAAATAAAATAAAATAAAATAAAATAAAATAAATTCTAGTTCCAGGTTACGATGAAGGCATCTACCTATCTGACTCTATATTTGTCGTTATAATCAAATTAAATTTGTATTTTATACATCCATGTAACCATTCATCCAGTCAACAGATATGTAAATTGAACTCCTGTCATGAGAAAGATACCGTAAAATATTTAACACAGATATTTTTACCTTTTATTTGTAGTTTCCAATTGTGAAGTGCAGGATTTTATTTCATCAGCTGTCTCCTGACCTGCCTCTTTACCTTCTAATCTCTACCTTCTAATCTTTAAAATTTTTATTCTTCTTTCTACACTGGAAAATTTCTCTTTCATCCCTGTGCCCTAGTCACCAGTTTCCCAGAGGCAAGTTGTGTTTCATTTTCTTGTATATGCTTCAAGATGTATTTTATGTGTCAG
>NW_007263863.1:0-367 GCF_000164805.1 Carlito syrichta | reverse complement strand
TTAATTTGTAATTTGAAAGAGGTAGGGTACAATTCAAGTGAAATATATGAATATTCATTTTACAGGAACCCTTGTTGTTCAGGCCTGTCCCCGACCGTCCCGGCACCCGGGGCAGAATCCAACTACTGCAAGTCCTGGCCCTCCCCCTCCCCTGCATCTCCCAACTCTGAAAATCTTTTTTGTTGTCGTTATTATGATGGTTGTGCAAGGTCCACTTATGAGTGAGTACATGTGATACCCAGTTTTTGCTTCCGTGAAAGGTCACCCAGTAGTATAGACTCTAACTCCATCCAGGTTTCCGTGAACTTCGTGAGTTTGTTTTCGTTGTGACTGCATAATATGGCATTGTTCCTACGTACCACATATT
>NW_007263862.1:0-791 GCF_000164805.1 Carlito syrichta | reverse complement strand
ACATCAAAGGGGAAGACCAACCCCTAGACACAGAATAATTTGCCTACACAAAGTAGGTACAAAAGAATCCTAAAGGCAGTGAGAGAGAAAAGTCAGACTACTACTGGGAAGACTAATCAGGATAACCCATAGACCTATCATCAGAAACACTACAAGCTACAAGGGACTGGAATCCAATTTTTCAAAGTTCTCAAAGATAAAAAATTTTAACCAAGAATTTCCTACGCAACCAAGCTCAGCTTCATCAGCAATGGAGAATTAAAATCCTTCTCAGACATCCAATCCCTAAGAGATTATGCAGCTTTCAGACCAACTCTACAGGAGACACAAAAACGATATTAAGCCCAGAAGAAAGAAAACAAAAGAATGACCACACACCTCTCAAGAAACCACAGATTCAACAAAGAAAACCTTGTGACTGCAAACTTGAAAATACACACATATATCAACTCAAATGTTAAAAGAAAACAGAGGAAAAAAACTGTGTAAGAATCTCATGAGAGGGATAGCCACTCACATTTCAATAATCAGCCTGAACATGAATGGGCTAAATCCACCAATGAAAAGACACAGAATGGCAAACTGGATTTAAAAGAAAAATGACCCAGTAATTTGCTGCATTCAGAAACACATCTCGCCACAAGGGACAACCACAGATTCAAAGTTAAAGGATGGGAAACCAATTTTCAGGGTAAATGTATCACAAAAGAAGGCAAGATCACAATCTTAATATCAGACAAAACAACTTTTAAACTATTGAAAAGTAAAGTAAAAAAGATACAGAAGGTAAA
>NW_007263861.1:0-758 GCF_000164805.1 Carlito syrichta | reverse complement strand
ATGTGTAGGGATTGGGGACTGTAGGGTGTATGTCCATCACCCTCCTGTTGACCTCACGCAGATCATGAACTGGCCTATAATCGTAGAGTTAGACTTTTTTATTGGTAAAAGAGGGGGTATTCCAAGCTGACTGACAGGGCCGCAGTATTCCTGCATCTAGTAACCGCCGGATGTGAGGAGTTATGCCCTCTCGTGCGGCTAGGGGCATTGGGTACTGACGGACCCTGACCGGATCGGCTCCTGCTTTGAGCTCAATGAACACTGCCGGCCGGTGTCTGGCTAGTCCCACTCCCCCCGTCTCTGCCCACGCCTGAGGAAAGTCCTGCAACCATTGGTTTATGTCTTCTACTGGTGGCGGTGGGTCCTGGTGGAGGCGATACTCGTCCTCTAAGTTGACTGTAAGCACCTGAATAGGGTATCCATCTCTGTTTAAGACTTCAGTGCCTTTCGAGTGGAAGTGGATTTGAGCACCCACCTTGGTAAGCAAGTCCCGGCCTAGCAGGGGGTATGGGCAGTCCGGAATAACTATGAAGGAATGCGACACCTGGCCTACACCAAGGTCCACCGTTCTTTGGGTAGTCCATGGATATGGCTTGGTGCCCGTGGCCCCTTGCACCCACGAGACTTTATTTGCTACTTTTCCATGTGGCGTTAACAGGACAGAATGCTGCGCGCCTGTGTCCACATGGAATTGTATGGGTTTCCCCTCCACCTTCAGCATTACCCTGGGCTCGGGGAGGGGATCCGAACCCTGACCT
>NW_007263860.1:0-863 GCF_000164805.1 Carlito syrichta | reverse complement strand
TTTTTAGTTTTTTCTGAGCTGCCTTTATTAATTATTATTATTATTATTACTATTTTATCATAAAGACATGGGGTACAATTCAGGGTTAGGTATACAAATATTGATTATGTAGGTACCATTGTTGATGAGGTGTGCCACTCCTTCCCCTGGCAGTTTCCCTTAACTGCCAATCCCATTTCCCTTCCCCTAACAGTTTCCCACTACTGCCAATCACTTTCTTATAGCATTATAATTGTTCAAGGTCTGCTTATGAGTGAGAACATATGGAAATCAGTTCTTTGTTTCTGTAATAAATCACTGAGTATGATCGACTCCAAATCCATCCAAGTTGCTGCAAAGTTCATATATTCGTCCTTCTTTATGGCTGCATACTATTCCATTGTGTATATGTACCACATTTTCTTTATCCAGTTCAGAAATGCACCATTTCAAAGTGAGCGATGCAGTGGCATTTGGTACCTTCATGATGGTGTGTGATCATCACCTCTCTCCAGTTCCAAGATTTTTCCATCACTCCAAGTATAACTGTTGCTGTTAAGTTTCTTCTCAATCTCCCCATCTCCCAGCCCCTGGAGACCACCAGTCTCTGCTCTGTTTTCAAGGATCTATCTGTTCTGGTCATTCCATGGAAATGGAATCATACAATGTGTGACTTCTGTGTCTGACATCTCTTACATGGCTTAATATCGTGGAGGTGCGTTGGTGTTATAGTATGTACCAGAAACTTACTCATGTTTATGGTGGAGTGATGTCCCATTGTAGGGAGGTACCACAATTCATATCAGTTTTTGAGGCCTCAGTCTTGAATAAGAACAAGTGGCAATTGCCATACATGGGACAAAAGATAGAAACCAAAGAAACAG
>NW_007263859.1:0-591 GCF_000164805.1 Carlito syrichta | reverse complement strand
CCCCCCCCCCCCCCCCCCCCCCCCCCCCCCCCCCCCCCCCCCCCCCCCCCCCCCCCCCCTCCCCCCCCCCCCCCCCCCCCCCCTCCCCCCCCCCCCCCCCCCCCCCCCTCCCCTCCCCCCCCCCCCTCCCCCCCCCCCCCCCCCCCCCCCCCCCCCCCCCTCCTCCCCCCCCCCCCCCCCCCCCCCTCCATAAATCCATCAGGCAACACGTCCTTTTGTTCCTTCCTTTTTATCCACGCAAATGGGCGACTCGCGAATGGGAGAGTCTAAAATCCATCTCCAAGTCCTGCTAAAGTCAGGATTTTATATAGTAAGGCAAGGATATAGCTACATGTGGGAAAATAGGAATTAGGGAAGTGTAAGAAAATCTTGATAGATGAGGGGTCTAGTATCTCATTGTCTAGATGCTATAATCTGGGTCGAAATCTGAGGAGTGACTTCTTAAGAAAGGAACTCAAAGAGGACAAATGTACATTTCAAGCTTTAAGACTTCTATATTTATTCTAAAAACTGTAACCGTTAGTCTTACATGGAAGTTGGGCTAGTTTTGTCTGTCTCACTCCAGGGTCTCACGCCCATCCCTCTTCCTTG
>NW_007263858.1:0-777 GCF_000164805.1 Carlito syrichta | reverse complement strand
CTTTGCTACATATGATGTAAAGGGAAAATCTTATTTTTTGTATGTTTTCCTGTGGCAAAACAATTGTTTCCACATGAGCTGTTGGATTTATCTATCCTTTCTTTCCAATTCTTTGTAAAATCATGTCTATCGTACATTGTTGTACATGAGTCTCTCCTTTAGCTTTATCACCTTAATTTGCTGCACATTTATTAACTTAATCTGAGCCAATATCACATTATTTTAATTACCACAACTTTAAATTAGAGTCTGCGCATCAACTAGAGGAAATGACTCTTCCACCACTGCTGCCTAAGTACTTAGTCAACTAAATGGCCATGGCTATATTTGCTCCTTTACCAGTCTGCAAGAAGTTGATAACTAGCTTATTAAGTTCCATAAAAATCCTGGAGAGACAAAATACAAAAGTATTTAAGAGAGCATAGATGATCTCAGACAGCTAGTACTTGCACTTACTAGTCATGTTGCAAGACACAAACCACTCTACAATCATAGTCACATATAAAATGAAGATGCTATTGCCAATTGTTCTGAGGTTTAAATGAGTTAGTACATTCAAAGTGCTTGGACTAGTGCCAGACATTTATTAAAAACTGGAAAGAAAAACTGAACTGTAATTATTTACAGATAATTTTGGTGAGCAATATAATAATTTGTTCTTCTTATCCCTGAACCTAGTCCACTATTTAGGTGATCCTTTACCATCTGTAATTGATTTTATAATTATCCCCATAAGGATGAGCAGCTTTTAAGATGTATGCCCGTCCGTGCTCAATG
>NW_007263857.1:0-677 GCF_000164805.1 Carlito syrichta | reverse complement strand
GTTATGTTCCCTCCCTCCCCTCGCAGTTTATGGCTACTGACAATTCCTTTTTTTTTTTTTTTTTTGAGTTGGAGTCTCACTCAGTCGGCCCTGCCTGGAGTGCAGTGACCGCTCCCGGCCACCGCAGCCTCGCCTGCTGGGCTCTGGCGATCCTTCCGCCTCAGCCTTCCGAATAGCTGGAATTACAGGCATGCGCTACCACGCCCGGCTGATTTTTTGATTTATTGTAGAGATGAGGTCTCGCTGCCCAGGCAGGTCTCGAACCCGCGGGCTCAGGCAATCCACTCACCTCAGCCTCCCAAAAGCGCGGGATTATAGGCTGAGCCACCGAGCCCGGCTGACAATTCCTTTCTTATAGTATTATGGTAAATTCTCAGGGTCTGTTTATGAGTGACAGCATGTGATACTCTGTTTTTTGTTTTTGTGATAGTTCACTGAGTATGATAGTCTCTAAATCCATCCAAGTTGTTGCGAAGACCATATTTTTGTCCCTCTTTATGATTGCATAATGTTCCATTGTATATATGTATCACATTATTTTTATCCATCCAGTTTTGATGGGCAGCACGCTTGGTTTCATGTTTTTGCTACTGTGAATAGCAATGCAATAAACATGCAAGTGCAAGTATCTTTTTTGTAGAATGATTTGAGTTCCTCCAGATATATTCTCAGTAGGG
>NW_007263856.1:0-740 GCF_000164805.1 Carlito syrichta | reverse complement strand
TTACTTCAAACTGTGGGCGAGTGTTTAAAAATAGAATGAACATATCCTGGCTCTTTACTGCCCCTGCTCCTGCTTCTGCTCCCTTGCTCTCTTTACCTCTCCTGTTATCCTTGAAAACACAAAGCTTTGAGAAGGAATATCCTTAGCTTTCAGAAAGAAGTTTAAATTCATGTTAAAGAGTCTTGGACTTCTTGTAAAACCATTTTTGCTGTTTTTGGTACAAGGAAAGGGATGAAATTTGCTTTCGGCTTGACTTTTGCAGAGCCAGAGTTTCTCCTGGCTGGCCAAATAAGAGTGCTCTGGGGATGAACGTGTTGGACTGTGAGAATGCTTTTGGTGCCTTTTCAGTCCACCCATTTAAAAATAACTCAGTCCATCTCTTAGATTTGAGAATGAGTAACAACATGAAGGCAGATAGTGGAAAAATCACCACACAGACTTGGGGAAATGGTGAGGAGGGGAAAGTGCCTCTCCAAGCACTGTTTCTGGTAGTATGAATTTTCAGTTTGCCCAGATATGGGGAGAGAGAAGAGGGATCTCTGGGGACTCGTCCTTCAACTGTTTCAACTCCAGGCTTGGGACTGTGCTGGGGCCAAGGGAGGACTCGTTGCTGTGGCCAGCTGTCAACTTGTTTGCAGCTCACTTCTCCAGGCCCTTTGGTCTGGAGGAGGTTTAGCTTTGTGCTCCTGTGGCAGTGGCTCTCCCTGCACTCTGTAGGACTCTTCCTAGTGGGTGACATC
>NW_007263855.1:0-866 GCF_000164805.1 Carlito syrichta | reverse complement strand
TCACTGCAGGCAGATAGATTTACTCAATGCTTGGGTTGGTTCCCTCGGCTTGCTGCATGAGAGATCTGCCTCAAGACTAAATTGTCCATATCTGATTAAGTGTAGGGGTGGGGCTTCCACCTCCTGTTTGGTGAGGTTACCTTAGAAAGAAACCAGGTGGATGCTGCTCATAGATGGGCAGGGCAATGGGGATCTCTGCTGGAAAGTAACCATGGTGGGCAGCTCCTCTATCACTGATCTTTTCTTTCCATCCATCCTTTCTCTCCACTCATCCAGGTCCATGGATGATACACTATGACAGGCTATGGTGTTATGTGCTTGGTGTCAGGCACTAGAAATCAGCAATGTAGCTGGGTGCTGCATATGGTGTGCCACCAGTGACTTGGGGTGGGGGAGGGAGTCCAGAGTTCCTGGAACCAAGAGTCAAGAGTGGTTGTTCAGCACCCCCTTAAGATATACTGTTCCCTTACACAACCATGGGGGTCATAGTTCCCAAGTTAGAGGTTAGGCAGAGCTGGTGGGTAAGTCATTGCAAGTCTCTGCCTGGTCACAGTGCTCCAGCTGTTCTCTGGACCTGCTGTAGTCAGGGGCAAGTTGGGGGAAGTGGAGTGTGAGACTACTGGGTGCCTCAGTCAGAGTGGGGACCAGAGCTCCAAAGGGTGGGTGGTGGGTGGTGGCAGTGGTTTTGGATCCTGCACAGGGTTCTTCAGTCAGGACTAGAGCTGGTATCTCTGAGGGACAGGTGCCTAGAGCCTTCCTGGGTGATGGTGACGAGATGGGAGTGGGTGGGGACCTGGAATCCAGGACAGGGACCTGGAACTCCAAGGGTTGAGCACTGGCTACAGCTTTGGGTGCTTCAGCCCAGG
>NW_007263854.1:0-391 GCF_000164805.1 Carlito syrichta | reverse complement strand
GAATTGTGTCCCTTACATTCATAGGTTGAAGTCCTAACCTTTCCTTTATTTCTCCCTACCATGTAAAGATACATGAAAAGTTGATCATTTACAATCCAGAAGGAGATCCTTTACCAGAACCTGACCATGCTGGCACCTTGATCTTCAATTTCAAGCTTTCAGAACTGTGAGAAATAAATGTTTGTTGTTTGTCACCTATTGTATTTTGTTTTGTTGACTCAAGCCAACTAAGAAACAGACTCTGTCACTATTATTTAATTTACAGTTCTTCTATTAAATTAAAATAAGTAACATGTATTTTTATTAGCGTATTTTTTCTTTTTTCTAATTTATTTTTTTACCTAGCATAAAATTTACTCATATTATTAAGTGAACAATCAGTGATATTAAG
>NW_007263853.1:0-657 GCF_000164805.1 Carlito syrichta | reverse complement strand
GCGGCCATGGGCTGAGGCAGACAGAGTTTCGGTAATTAACGAAACAAAAGAAAACGTTCTACCTGGCTAGGGGCAGGGCAACAAAACTATCATGGTAATTTAGCTTCTAATCTTAGCCTAGGGGAAACAGCTTTCGGGAACAAGAGCTGACTACCCAGTCTACCAGGAAATAGAAGTTAAAAAATATCTAGAAAGAAGTAAAACTTAGAAAGACAGAGAGAAATAATTCTGCTATGCACTTTCCATCAGGTGTATTGAGATTTACTTATAAGTTTTACTGCCATGTATGCACACTGGTCACCAATCACACGCCAATATCATAGGCATAACTGATATCCCACGTCAGAGGCGATCCTCCAGATGGGCCCCCACAGGCCTCAGCCATGTAGCTATAGATGTTGGCTCCCAACACCCCATGGCATCACTGACCAGTTGGCAGCTCCAGACTCCAGGAATCTGCCTGTGTGTCTGCCTGCTGGTGACCTCCCAACATGGTGGGACAGAAGGACCTGTCTAAAGAGGAATCCTAGGTTGAAATTATGTCCTTTCTCAGTGTGGCTTTAGAGGCAGGAAGAGTTTGCACAGATGGACACAACTGAGCATTTCAGAGACTGTGAGTTACCTGGGGTGCCAGCTGCCAGGGCCTATCATACCACA
>NW_007263852.1:0-769 GCF_000164805.1 Carlito syrichta | reverse complement strand
CAGGAAGAAAGAGAAGATCACAGTTGCTTCTGGAAAGATAAGTGATACAGCAGTGTGCAGTATGCAGAGTGGGGAGGTGGAGGGGCAGTGGTGGGGAGGGTGTGTGTGTGGGAGGAGGGGGTTATGAATTAAGTGGCAATGGAGAAACAAGAGGAAGGGAGGTCGGGTTAGAGGGTTTGTAGTGGAGCTGGTGAGGTTCAGTCTGGTCCTGAGGGGCGGGGGTGAGGATCGAGTGTTGGGAGTCAGCCATGGAGGCCTTCCTGCTGACAAAGTCCAGGGGGCGGAAGACCCCGTGTCACAAAGTGAACCTGGGCAGATGAGATTCTTGCCTTTACATTCCTTTCTTAAGGAGGCTTGTAATTCTGGTTAGGGATTGTGACTAAGGTGACTTGAGCTGAGAGGCCTTTTGTTTTACAAATATTGAAGCTCATTCTCTCTGGCAGGAAATAATTAACGCAGATTGTAAACACCAGGTGTGAAGTTAGGGAAAGATAGTCAGGCCAACTTGCAGCTAAGAAACCTTGAAAATGTTGCTTTACCCCAGCTAGTTGCAAATTGCTGTGTGAAGGTTACAAGTGTGACTTGTTAATCTATGTGATAATTGTAGTACTTAGAACTTGGTAGTGATTTATAATGAATAGTTATAGGAATAAGTAAGTTTTGTGTGGAGATGAAGAAATGGTAATCATTAAAAAATGTTAGAAATTTATAAAATTTATAGTTTAGGATGATAATGTTTTAAGATCAAAACAGGATGAACAAAGATACA
>NW_007263851.1:0-766 GCF_000164805.1 Carlito syrichta | reverse complement strand
GGCTAGAAAAGCAAGTCAGCTAGTTAAGACAGCTAGTTAACTCAACTGGCTAGCCAGCTCACTAGTTAGGTAGTGACATAGTTAAGTGAGTTGACTGGCCAGATGGCTAGCTAATTAAGTCAGCTAGTTAAGTCAGCTGGCTATCTCGGTGGTAAGAGAGGTAGAGAGCTAGTTATGTCAGCTGGCTAACCAGTTGGATAACTACCTAGTCAGCTAGTTTAGCCACCTGACTGGCCAACTCCTTAGCTCGTTAATCAAGTAGTTAATTCAGCCTTCTTAACAGCTTCCTAGCTCGCTTAGTCACCTCATTAAGTCAGTTGGCTAGGTTGCTCGCTTGCTAGTCAAAAAGCTAATCAATTCAGATGACTAGACAGCTGTCTAGCTACATATTTCAGCTAGATAAATCAGTGGCTAGCTAGGTAGCTAGTTAGTTAAATCAGCTATTTATGTCAGCTGGCTAGCTAGTTAAGTCAACTATTTGAGTCGTCTAGATAGGTAGATAGCTAGCTAGGTAGCTAGCTAGGTAGCTAGCTAGGTAGCTAGCTAGTTATTTCAGGTGGTTAATTCAGCTGGCTATTTAGGAAACTAGCTTGTTAAGTCAGCTAGGTAAGTGAACTGGTTAGCAAGTTAGTCAGCTTGTTAAGTCAGCTGGCTAGCCAGCTGCCTATGTGTGTAGTTAGCTAGTTAAGTCAGCTGGCTAGCTAGCTGGTGAGCTAGCTAACTAGGTTGTTAAGTCAGCTGGCAAGCCAGCGGGATACATAGGTAG
>NW_007263850.1:0-783 GCF_000164805.1 Carlito syrichta | reverse complement strand
TGAGGTCATTTCTTGAACTAAAAAAATTCCCCAAATTACATTAGACAGTCAAACAACCAGTTTTCTACCTACAAATCTATGGATACTTAGGCTTCTGATATGTCTCTTTGGCATACCCAAGCTGTGATTCCAAAGTTGTTAGATTTCTCTGTCATTCTCATTCTTCCATAATCAAGACTTTCTTCCGCTTAACATTCAAGACCTAAAAGATGGACATAGAGTCCTGTGTTAGGGACACAGCAATGTCTCTTTGCAGTGCAGTAGGAAGCTACTTGGGATTTTGCATGTGGTCATTTTAAAGAGATAGGCATTCTGGTTGCTCAACTTTGACATGAAATCTGGGGTGAACCTTGGACTCCAGGTCTGGTATCTTTGAAAGAATTCATTTATAAGATGATGACAAGCTGTGGACCAGAACAACATCTTACAAACTTTGGCTGCCAAAATAAGACGATCTAAACAGGTGGTGAAAGACTTTAAAAATATTAGACTCTTCTTTGTAGTTTTTTAGTTTCTGAGTGCAACACAACTGCCTTGCCAGATGGTGAATTTTTCTCTTTTTCAGAAAGTAGCCAAGAATGAAGTTAGACTGAAATACATTTCTCTGAATGTTGGCAAGTAAGCAATTATAAATTAAAGCTATGCAGAAGCAGGGAGCCTTTAAATATGCATTGAATAAGGTTTCCAAACTTAAGGGCCTAATTTTCAAAAGTCACAGCAACAGATGGGGCAGAAAAAGGTGGGAGCACTATTTCAGATTCAGTGAGACTAAAAGACAAGCAT
>NW_007263849.1:0-773 GCF_000164805.1 Carlito syrichta | reverse complement strand
TTAGAGCTACTTAGAAGGCTGAAGTTGAAGGATCGGCGGAGCCCAGCGGGTCGAGGATGCGGTGTCCGGGAGCGGCCACTGCACTCCAGTGTGGGCGACAGAATGAGACTCCATCTCCAAACCATAACAGAAAATAGCCAGGTTCCCTGACTCAGCCTGTAATCCTGCGATTGAGAGGCTGCGGGGAGAGGACAACTTAAGCCCGCGGGTTCGAGACAAACCTGGGCAACTTGGGGAGTCCTCATCTCTACAATAAATCAAAAAATCAGCCTGGCGTGGTCGCACATGCCTGTAATGCCAGCTCCTCGGAAGGCTGAAGCGGAAGGATCAATGGAGCCCAGCAGGTCGAGGTTGCGGTGGCCGGGAGAGGCCACTGCATTCCGGTGCGGATCACAGAGTGAGACTCCAACTCAGCCCAGAGCCCACGGTACAGAAAAATGTGAACGGTTGTTTGCTGGAGTGGAACTATGGCCTTCAAAACATTTTACTGAAACCTGCTACTTATTAATGATGAATGGTTCTTTGCCTTAAATGGTGGACAACCAAACTCTTCGACAACCAAAATATGAAATTCAAATTTCCAAGTGTAAATTATATTCAGATGAAAAAACATGCAGTAATATCCATAAGAATTGTTGTACTCTGTGCCAGGTAACAGCAGTTATCTCAATCTACCCTGTACAATTGTGGAGATGGGGGGAATCTAAGCTAAGGGATATCAAAACATCGTAGATATATGCTTCATCTTCTTCTTCTGACCTGTCTCCTCCTCC
>NW_007263848.1:0-916 GCF_000164805.1 Carlito syrichta | reverse complement strand
TAGAATGAGCCCCTTTAGAATTTATGAAGGAGAGCATAGGCTAAGAAAGGGAGGGGGAGTGGTACCCAGAAAGAATTTAACCGGTAACACTTTTTATATGCAACAGGCAATTTTTTCACAACCTTAACAACAAAAGGCAGAAATTTTAACAGCGCCAATGGGTTGGGAGAAAACACCACATAAATAAAAGGAGACATAAAATGACATCAAGAAATATGCGCCAATCAAATTTTTGAAAGACCACATGTCCCGTTAAACAAAGCATAATAATTCAACCAGCTTTTTAGCAGATTTAAAGTGACAGACACACACAGATAAGAGAATGAGGGGTATGGGAAATATCTGCTTTGTCCCCCTTTTGTCATATTTTTCACGAAGATATTTCAGACACCTCTTAGCAATCGGTAGGTTGGTATACCCCCAATGCAGACTAACTATGTGGAGCCTTCCTGCCATCCGTCTCATTTACACACAAGCACACAGCACATTCGTTAACTTTCCATCCTAATCCTAGGAGTCTACGTGTTTATATTCAGGCAGTGTTTTCTTTTACTGTCTTTCAGCCCTTTCCTTTAGGCTGGAAGATTATTAGCGGGCTCCGGGAAGTGAATTTTGTTTGCATATGTCTTAGCCTGTTCCCAGACTCTCCTACGTTTCTCCAGAAGCAGGGTGTTGGAAGGTGGGGGGCTTTTTTGCAGGTTTGAAATCTGAGATGGGAGAGGAGGGAGCCAGGAGGGTGGCTTATGTGGGGACTTTGTAGTGGGGGAGGCGAGCTTGGAGGAGAAAGCACAGGTGCATGTGGGACAGTGGGAGGGAGAGAAGCTATAGAGGGAGTGTTTATGGAGGAGAGAAAGGACTGAACTAGGAAATCTCCACCCACCGTTTTGAACGCTCACAGAAATTATATAGGCCAATG
>NW_007263847.1:0-671 GCF_000164805.1 Carlito syrichta | reverse complement strand
CCTTCTTTGGGGAATGAGAATTTTTTGGGGGCACCATGGCAGTGAGTTTTCTTTGGGGGGGGGATAACACAGGAGGGGAGCTTCTTCCCCCAGGACCCTACACAACCCCCACACAACTCCCCAGTAGCCCAAAGTTGGAGCCTGGATTTCACAGTAAGACCCAGGAAAATGGATCATTTGAGCTAGCAGACAGGTCAATGCCCCTGCAGAGAATTAAATGTGCAGACACCTCCTCCCACAGCTAATACCCACTGGGAGGGAGGACTAAGAGGACACAATTTATATCAAGTCACTGGACACTGTTTTCTCTAATCCTCCATTACTTAACACAAGAATAAAATGGCTATTCTTTGGGTATGAATGAAACGAAATCCTTGGCAACTTACCAAAGTAAAACCAAACATCGCTTCAGATGCCAAAAACGATTTCAACTTAATTTTTGCATATGCTCAAAACTGCACACTCACCACGAGGAGACCTCCTCATCCCATGCAATCCCTATTGCTTGGGTTATTTTGATGTGCTAAACATGGCTTTACAGGATTCCCTCTGAAAAACTTGGATACAATTACCTCAGCTCTGCTAGAAAGAGAGAAAACCAAGTCTTCCAGACTTGACTGAAAAGTTGAAGAGTACACAGGAGTGGGGCCAGTGGCCAGGAATAGGAGTCC
>NW_007263846.1:0-410 GCF_000164805.1 Carlito syrichta | reverse complement strand
CACGGCAGCCTCGACCTGATGGGCTCCAGCGATCCTTCCGCTTCAGCCTTCCGAGTAGCCGGAATTACAGGCATGCAGTACCACGCCCGGTTGATTTTTTGACTTATTGTAGAGTTGAGGTCTCGCTGCCCAGGCGGGTCTCGAACCCGCGGGCTCCGGCCATCCACTCACCTCAGCCTCCCAAAGGCGCGGGATTACAGGCTGAGCCACCGAGCCCGGCTTATAGTTAATTTTTAAGTAAACATTTACAGAGCGGGTTTTTACTGAATTTATAATATACTAATTAGATACTTTTATGATAATTAACTAAATATAGAAAGCAACCTGGGGGGCCTGGGAAATGTCATTAAAAGCCTTTTTTGAGTTTTCTTTAGAAATAAACACTACAGGATAAGAGAAAAGTAACGAAG
>NW_007263845.1:0-853 GCF_000164805.1 Carlito syrichta | reverse complement strand
GGCAGTTTGTAAAAAGATTAATTTTTATGGTGGGCAAAAATAGGGCAGAATGAAACTAACTTCTACACATGACCTTAAAAGAAAACTTGTGATTTGAAATCACTTGATAACTACTAGCTGTCTTAAGAGTGCAGGGTCGTTTGCTGAATAAATTGCGAAAGTAGTGGAGTCTGAAGTATTGCTTGGGATTTTTTTTTGTTTCTTGGTCAAACCTGGAGAAACTGGAAGGCTCTTTTTAGCTCCCCAGATGGCCAGCAGGGTCACAGGTTTTAGGGTACAGATGGACAGGGTGAGGGTGGAGAGGCTCAGGGTGGCACAGCAGCACTGCCAGGGCTGGCAAGTCAGAGGTGCGTGCTGGGAACCCAGAGATCCAAGTAAATTGCAAAGAATTGTGACACACAGAAAGGTTAAGAAAGAAAAGTTTATTTAAAAGTAAATTAGAGAGAGAAAGAGAAAGAGGAGAGAAGACTCACCTCCCCAATGTGGGAGAGGGGGACCAAAGCCAGGAAGCATGGCAACAGCCATGGCTCAAAGAGCACATGGCTACACCAGACCCTAGCAAGGCAATGGCCCCTGATTGCTTGTGGTTGACTCCCTTTTAACTATTCCCCTTGATGGTTGGGTGATGGTCTGTTTTCACATTGAGAGACCCAAGAGATTAAAAAAAACTCAAAAAGAACTATTACTATATGAATTCTGCAACTGCTGCTAGCAGTGTGTGAATGTTAA
This sequence comes from Carlito syrichta, assembly GCF_000164805.1. Lineage (NCBI taxonomy): Eukaryota > Metazoa > Chordata > Mammalia > Primates > Tarsiidae > Carlito > Carlito syrichta. Next base: position 124 of record NW_007263845.1, on the reverse strand, counting down.
GCAATAAGCCCCTTCTGGACATTCCTTTGCTTAAATTGTGGTAGCCTCTGTGGCGTCTCTCTCCTGTTAAGCTCGGTGTTGTTCCAACCTCCTGCCTGCTCACTAAACCTAGCTTATCTGGCAT
>NW_007263844.1:0-336 GCF_000164805.1 Carlito syrichta | reverse complement strand
CTACAATGTTTTTATTTTACCTGGCCGTCTTCTAGCCAAAGCAATGGCTCTTGGGTGGGCATTTTCCAGTAAGAGCTGACAGGCTTCGCTTGCTTGTGTCGAGTGTGTATCAGCTTGGGAAACGCCATGTCCATCGTTTACTGCGTTGTTATTTATTTTCTAGTAGTTTTCTTCTCGCTTGGTGTACAGTGTAAAAAGTGATTCTCAAGGAACAGCTTGTGTCGCATAGCAGAGCGATCTGTCAATACTTCACATGCAGGAATGAGCATATCAACGGTGCCACACTGAGTCAAATGCGTTCGAAACACTTACTTGTAGAAAAGCAGTACTTGCTTT
>NW_007263843.1:0-327 GCF_000164805.1 Carlito syrichta | reverse complement strand
TATATTGCCAGCTGACTTAACTAGCTGAAATAACTAGCTAGCCATATGGCTAACGGTATATTTACTAGCTTTTTAACTAACTAACCAGCTGGATATCCAGCTGAATTAATGAGCTGACTTAACTAACTAACCAGCTTATTAGCCAGCTGGCTTAACTAGCTCACTTAAACAGCTCGTCAACTGGGTAGCCAGCTGTCATAACTAGCTGACTTCCTATCTAGCCAGCTGGCTATTCAGCTGACTTACCTAACTGACTTAAAAAGCTAGCAAACTGGTTAGCCAGCTCACATAACTAACTAGCTACCTACCTATCTAGCTGGCTCATCA
>NW_007263842.1:0-316 GCF_000164805.1 Carlito syrichta | reverse complement strand
GGTCAGCAGTTGCAACAGTGGCCTGCATTATAAATTTTGACCTAGTCCTTGCCTAGAGGGATTGGATGTAACCGTAATAGGTTCCTTGACGCCTTGTAAATTTTTCCCTAAACCTTTATCTGGATGAAAACCCATTTGAATCATCTGAGCACTGGCAAAGGAGCCTTTACTAACTAAAAGAATCCCCATCTGTTCCATAATATCTCTTCCCCATAAGGTAAAAGGGAGAGAAGGTATGACATATGGTTGAAATGTCCCTGAAGACTCTAAGTCAGTCCAAGGAAGCACTTGTGAACTTCTGGCAACATTTTGAGCT
>NW_007263841.1:0-328 GCF_000164805.1 Carlito syrichta | reverse complement strand
TCTAATCCGTTCCATTTCTCTAGATTCCATTCATCTCCATTCCATTACTTTCCATTCCTTTCCATTCCATTCCTTTACATTCCATTTATCCTCCTTCTATTACATTCTCCTCCATTCCATTCCACTGTACTCCATTTCATTTCACTCCATACCATTCCTCTCTATTCCATTAATATTCATTCAATTCCATTCCATTCCTCTGCATTCCAGTGTCTTCTATTCCTTTCCAAACCTTTCTTTGACATTCAATTCCAATTCTTTCCATTCTATTCCTTTCCATTCTATTCCTCTTCTTTCCATTCCATTTCATTCCTCTCCATTCCTTTCC
>NW_007263840.1:0-797 GCF_000164805.1 Carlito syrichta | reverse complement strand
AGTTTGAATCAGTCTTATTTGTTTTTATTATTTACAGAAACATGGGACTTGCAAATGTGCAATTCAGTGTCACAAAATGTTGTATTGAACACTGACAAGATTTTCCATATTTATGTCTATTCTTTCAATATACAGACACAACATTTAGCATAATCCTATATAAATTTTATTTAGCTTTACATCAGGTCTTAGAACCAAAATTTTGATGTCTGATTTCTGAACAGTTTTGGACACTGTCATAACCAGTTTGCAATATCTGGATTTTAGACAATAAAAATTTTCAGACAACTAAAAAATATCAAGGATGTGTACCATAATAATTTTTACAGTTAAAAAGAAATGTAAATAAGAAACCAAAAAAAGTAATAAATATAATTTCTTACCACCAAATTGGCAAACATTAAAAAATTAGAAATAGGAAGGAAGAGGGCCACACTTCATTTACAAGGGTACCTGATCTCAAACCAGGTGAAGTGGGGACTAAATTGAGTTCCAAACTTTACCTTCACAATGAACATTTGTATACCTAACCTGGATTGAACTCCATATCTTTAAAATAAAAAATAAAAGAGCGAGGTGAGCTGGCTCATGCCTATAATCCCAAAACTTTGTGAGGCTGAAGTGAGGGGTTTACCTGAGCCCACATGTTTGAAACCAGCCTTGGCAACTTGGTGAGACCTCAACTCTACAATAAACCAAAAAATTAGCCAGGTGTAATGGCACAAGCCTGTAGTTCCAGCTACTTGGAAGGCTGAGGTGGAAGGATCATCTGAGTCCAGCAGGTTGAGGCTGCAGTG
>NW_007263839.1:0-730 GCF_000164805.1 Carlito syrichta | reverse complement strand
TTGCATGTAAACAGTTATTCTGGGGGCTCTTCATTGTTTGTGTTCCAGAATCTGTTTTCTCAGTGTCTGATCTCCCAGGGGTCTGTGTGAGGCCTATATTCTTCTTTCGGTTTTTCTTCATTTGTGTGGTTTTTCCCCCTCCCTACTTTTTCCTTCCCTCCACGTCACGGTCTTCTTTAATTCTGTTATTCAGGGGTAAAGGGATTGGTTTTACTTCTGTTTGTTCATTCTCCTACTCTTTATGTATGCCCTCTTCCTTTGGTCAATTCTGGAGTTGCACTGTAGGTTGGGGGTGGTCCTTTTTGCAGTTTTGAGATTTACTTAAGGGGGTGCCTGTGATTCAAAATTTATCTGCAGGTCCTGGTATTCGCTGACAGGTGTGTGGATAATCTGGAACCCACTTCCCACTGCCTTGGAGTCTGTCCGTGCAGTGGGGCTGTAGGTTTGCTCCCTGAAATAAAATGTGGTTAACAGAGGGGAGAGAATGGAGCAGACATTGGGTTGAAGAGGGGGGTGGAGAGATAGAGGAGTAAGGGGGGAAACAAACGAGTGTGTCAACAAATAGAGAGAGGCCTATACTAAAACAGATAAAAACAATAGACTACAGCTACAGACGATCCAACTCTCATACAAAAAATAAAAATAAAAAATAAAACATATGGTGATGCTAGCATACAAGCTAATCAACCGCCTTATTAGTGTGCTGTTCCTCTATACAAAGATATGGTTG
>NW_007263838.1:0-596 GCF_000164805.1 Carlito syrichta | reverse complement strand
CTAGTTAGTTAACTGTTAAAATCAGCTGGTAACTAGGTAGCTAGCTAGTTAGCCCAAATCTTTAAGTCAACCGTTGTCAGTGACCTGCACTGACCAAGGGGGGGGTTGGGACCACACCGGGTGAATCAGAACAGAGAGAAGAAACCACGCGGAGGCAGCTTTTTTGGGGAACAGTCTGGCCAAGACTGAAGCCAATTTTATTCAAACTTTTTCCAACTTCTATACCATTTTCTATAATCTCCAGCAGTGTGACAATTACTTGCTGGGGGCGTACAAATTCATTGATGTGTAACGCGCTTTACAAATCAAGTACCATCACAAGACTTTCAGGTTCCCAGTGAACAATTACAATTCCATGATGTATGAATCACAGGTGCACAATTTCAATACAGATTGTTCAAAATGTTTTCCACAATGTTCAATAAATCATTCATATTATACTTTAAGTTCTAAACCCTGATTAAAAAACTTTCCAAGTTAACTCTAAGTTCAATCCAATTTTACTAACTTTTAATATTTTTGACGATTAATATTATTAACTTAACACTATACTATAATCTATAAGTTTACTTAAATGACTTAATCTTATTACCTTA
>NW_007263837.1:0-768 GCF_000164805.1 Carlito syrichta | reverse complement strand
TTCTTGATTCCATTTGTGTGAAATAATTTTTTCATTCCTTCACTTTCAGTGAATGTCTTTACAGGTAAAGTGAGTTTCTGTAGGCAGCATAAAGTTGGGTCTTGTTTTTTCTTATCCATTCAGGTAGTCTATATCTTTTAGTTGAGAAATGTAAATCATTTATACTCAAGGTTGTTATTGATAGGTGAGTACTTTTGTTTTTTAAAAATGTTTTTGTATATTTTTTGGTTTTTTTTCTTATTTTCTTTGCAATTTGATGGTTTTGTGTAGGGATAATGTTTGCTCCTTTTCTCTTTCTCTTTTGTTTATCTGTTCTACCAGTGAGTTGTAGCATTTTGTGCGATTTATGAGGGTAGATATCATCCCTTTAGCTTTCAGATGTAGAACTCCTTTAATCACTTATTGTAAAGCTGGTATAGTAGTGTAAAGCTGGTATAATTCTCTTAATTTTTGTTTTTTGGGAAAGATTTTCCAAAGTAAGCAAGAAAATACTTCATGATCTGAAGGATAGCTTTGCTGGATATAGTATTCTTGCCTAGTTTTTTATTTGCTATTTTTTTTTCTTTTTAGTTGGAATCTCACTCTGTCACCGAGGCTTGAGTGCAGTGACACACTCACAACAACTGCAGCCTTGATCTGCTGAGCTCAGGCAATCCTTTTGTCTTGGTTTTCCATGTAGTGTTAATCATAGGCATGCACTACCACACCCACCTAATTTATATTTTTTATTATAAGGATGAGGTCTTGCCAAGTTGACCAGGCTCATCT
>NW_007263836.1:0-623 GCF_000164805.1 Carlito syrichta | reverse complement strand
TCAGTAGGGCTTTCTGGGTGATATCAAGCATTTAAGGTTTCTAATCTCCCTTTTAAGATTTGTGAAAAATGTTAAAGAATATAGGTCAAATATATGCCAGATTCCAAAAAGAGTTTCCAAAGAGTCACAGGGAGTTCATAGGAAAGCAACGCTCTCAGGAAGAATGATATAAACGTGCTGGAAAATGTGTAACACATTCTCATTTCTCCCTCTCTCTTTCTCTCTCTCTCACAGAATCTAAAGAAAAAAGGGAGCCCATGGGCCCCAAAGACAATTCTGAAGAGAGTTCTCTCAAAGTTTTCAATTTTTAGTACTGATCTTTTTATTTTTATTTTTTGTTTGAGTTGGAGTCTCACTCTGACACACATACTGGAGTGCAGTGGCATGCTCTCAGACACCGCAGCCTTGAACTGCTGAGCTCCAGCAATCTTTTTGCCTCAGCCTTTCAGGTAGCCAGAACTACAGGTGTGCGCTACCACGCCCGGCTAATGTTTTGATTTATTGTGAAGATCAGGTCTTGCCCATTGCTATTTTCTAATGTTATATTTCTGTGCGATCTATAAACTCCAATTTTGTATCACATTGGAGATTTGTTATCAGCAGATAACGCTTCAGTAACAGCG
>NW_007263835.1:0-699 GCF_000164805.1 Carlito syrichta | reverse complement strand
TGCGATGTTCCAGTGATAGCGATGGCCGAGCTCTGTTTGAGGAGTAGGCTGCAATGCTGGGGTCCCCAGCCTCCCGGGGGCGAGAGTCAGAGACCCACTGCAGATCTCCCTTGCAGAGGGCTTCAGACACCGGGTTGCCAGATCGCCATCTTGCCGGTTATCGTCTAGGTGAACTTCTAACAGGCACAAACTTACATAAATGGTTAACAAGAAAATATTGACTAACTTTTTCTAATATTTCAGTTCTCATAAGTCATCTAGATAAATTGTTAAGATGAATAAAATATAAATCAGGTAAATGCCATAGGTGAACCTTTTGTATAATTAAAATTTTGAAATCATTTTTTATGCTAGTTAGATGTCTAAGTCATTTCCAATTAAGAAAGGGTTATGATATGAAAAAACACGTTATTATGCATTGTGGAATATTCTCACTTAGAAAATACTGGTCTCGCTAGGCTCAGTGGCTCAGCCTATAATCCCACGCCTTTGGGAGGCTGAGGTGAGTTGATTGCCTGAACCCGCGGGTTCGAGACCTGCCTGGGCAGCGAGATCTCATCTCTACAATAAATCAAAAAGAAATCAACCGGGTGTGGTAGCACATGCCTGTAATTCCAGCTACTCAGAAGGCTGAGGTGGAAGGATCGCTGGAGCCCAGCAAGTCAAGGCTGTGGTGACCAGGAGCAGCCACTGCACTCG
>NW_007263834.1:0-766 GCF_000164805.1 Carlito syrichta | reverse complement strand
GTGCCCTGGGAGCACCAGTCCAGCACTTGCAGAGCGGGCTGAGAGAGGAGCAGGGAGTCGTGTGCCTGCAGGCTGCAGCAGAAGGGCAGGGTTATGCTACTGGACTTTGAGGGAGACTGTGCTTCGGGGCTGTCAGGCTATGAAAATTAATTCCATTCACTCTATTTGCAGAGCCTCATTTTTGGGAGAACAGGATAGTCCAGTCTTAACTAACAAGATTATTGAAAGGAGAAGATGGGCTAATGAAGGAAGAAAAATGAGTTTGGTGCAGAAGGATGTGGATTCTGCTGTGAACCTACCTGTATTTGTGTGCTTGAGCAAGTTATGTAACCATTTAAAACTTTTTTTGTTTGCCTGTAGATAGAGATAAAATAGGGATATCAGTTACTTCCGACCTCAAAGTATTGGGAATAGGATAACCCAGTGCCTGACCAAGGTCCATACTCAGTAAGAAGTTCTTTTTCTTTCTTTCTCTTTCTTTCTTTCTTTCTTTCTTTCTTTCTTTCTTTCTTTCTTTCTTTCTTTCTTTCTTTCTTTCTTTCTTTCTTTCTTTCTCTTTCTTTCTTTTTCTTTCCTTCTTTCTTTCTTTCTTTCTTTCCTTCCTTCTTTCTTTCCTTCTTTCTTTCTTTCTTTCTCTCTCTCTCTCTCTCTCTCTCTCTCTCTCTCTCTCTCTCTCTCTCTTTCTCTCTCTCCTTCTCTCCCTCTTTCTATTTCCTCCCTCCCTCCCTTCCTCTTTTCTTCCTTTCTTTCCAGTCAGGGTCTCAAT
>NW_007263833.1:0-785 GCF_000164805.1 Carlito syrichta | reverse complement strand
CCAAGACCGAAGCCGATTTTATTCAAACCTTTTCCAACTATATACCACTTTCTATACCCTCCAGCAATGTGATAATCACTCACTGGGGGCGTACAAGTTTCGTGCTTTACAAACTATGCATCACAAGACCACCACGAGATCTGCAATTTCCAAGCAAACAATTCAAATTCCATGATGCCTGCCGTGCTTACATCAAGGTCACAGTTGCACAATTTCAATACAAATCGTTCAAAGTGTTTTCCATAATGTTCAACGAATCATTCATATTATACTCTTTGCTCTATACCCTGATTAATACAAAAAACTTTCCTGAGTTAACTCTAGGTTCAATCCAAGTTCACTGATTCCCAATATTTTTAACAATTAATATTATCAACTTAACACTATACTATTAACCTATTACAATTTAACATAACGCCTTATAACTCAGTTAAAACTTATTCTTAAACTACAAAACTTTACTATAATTCATGTTTCATATGTCTAAACTTTAATTTTCATATGATCTAGTTATTGGACTTTAATACTATGCTATATCCTATTAAGCTAATACCTTATCGTTAATTCTTTTATAAATCATATAGTAACTATTACACTTGAATAATGTAGCAAAAGGAATCAAAACAGCAAGCATAGATTTACGCAGCTATGAGTGTATATGTATATATTTTATCCCAACAAGTCTACTCTAAAAATCAAATAGTAGCTGTCACACTCTTGAATAAGGAAATGCAGGGCTTCCAAGATGGCGGCCATGGGCTGAAGCAGACAGAGTTTCGGTAATG
>NW_007263832.1:0-611 GCF_000164805.1 Carlito syrichta | reverse complement strand
TCCACTTTATCTCATCCCTCGAATGAACTTTATATTCTTTGAGAATGCATCTTTGTATTCTCTCCAGCATTTGAAACACATATGTAGAGTCCTGCAAAATGCTTATGGACTGTGGTATACTTTTTCCAACAAATGTCAGTGAAGTTTTATAACTATTACTTCATTAAAGTGTTGAATTTCAATGCCATTTATAAATTAGCTTTTCTGTGGTGAAATTTATTTCAGGTGTAACTCTACAGGCCTAAAAACTGTTCACCAGGAAAATAATCAAGTTCTGACATCAGAGATCGTCCACTACCAAAGAATTTGTTAAAAAAGAGAAACTTGGAGAGACAGGGAAGATGGTGGCTGAGCCAATCAGACTATGCGAGTCCCCGTGTGAGTGAGTGAGTATATGGAAAATGTTGTGTGTGTGCTGGTGAGCGAGTGGGTGTGTGAGAGGCTGACTGAATGAGGGCTAGGGTGCTAGCAGCCAGGTCTCTCCTGGTGCAGTGGTTGGTGCCACAGCATCTGGGCTTGGATCCTTGCGAATCCTGGGATGCAGAAACTAAGCACCATTTTCTCTTTTTTCTCTTTTCTTCTTTTTAATCAACAACCCCCCAACCCCCTGC
>NW_007263831.1:0-742 GCF_000164805.1 Carlito syrichta | reverse complement strand
TGAGGCATAAGGATTGCTTGAGCCTAGAAAGTCAAGGCTGTGGCAAGCTATAATCATGCCACTGCACTCCAGCCTGGATAACAGAGTAAGACTCCGACTCAAGAAAAAAAAAAAAAGTTCACAGTAGCCAGATGTGATAATGTTAAGTGTCAACTTGACTGGATTGAGAGACACCTAGCTGGCTGGTGAAGCATTGCTTCTGGGTGTGTCTATGAGGGTGTTTCCAGAGGAGACGGACGTGGGAATCAGTGGACTGAAAGAGGAAGATCCATCCTCGATGTGGGTAGGCACTACCCAATTGGCTCAGGCACCTGACCAGGGAAGATGTTCTAACACGCTACACCATGGATGAGCCATATGTTCAGTGAAATATGCCAGTCATACAAAGACAAATATTGTACGATTCTATTTGCAAGAATCTCTAGAGCAAATTCATAGAGAGAAAGTAGAATGGTTGGTGCCAGGGGCTGAGGGTGGGGAATGAAAGTTAGTGTTTAATTGGGACAGAGCTTCAGTTTGTACTTAAACTTTTTTTGAGAATGTTCTTAATGTCACTGAACTTTACACTTAAAAGCGATGAAGATGATAATTTTTATGTTATGTATCTTTTACCACAATAAAAAGTTTTCATATCAGAGAACATCCTTGTTGTAGAAAATTTAGAAAATATGCATATGCAAAAGGTAGAAAATAGAAGTTACACATAATTCCTCAGTCCAGTGAAAAATTGTTGATAATATTT
>NW_007263830.1:0-734 GCF_000164805.1 Carlito syrichta | reverse complement strand
GTAATGAATATAGAAAAGGCCAAAATCAATTCAATTGCTCTTCTAACAATAGGCAAAAATGTAGTGTTCAAATTTAACTTGGTTTTTGCTAAGATTTTGTCATGCCTGTGTTCGTCAGTGATATTTGTCTGTGGTTTTCTTTGTTTTTTCTTTACGTGTGTCTGTCTTGTTTTGCTATCAGAGTAGTTCTGGGCTCATATAGTCAGTTGGGAATTATTTCTGCCTCTTCGATTTTTGTGAAGAGTTTAAATTAAACTTATATTTGCTTTTCAACTGCTTGGAAAAATTCAGCTGTGAAGCCATCAAGGCCCTAGGCTCTTCCCCCCCTCTCTTTTCTTTATCTTGTTTTCTGCTTTTTTTTGCTTCGTTTTGTTTTTTGAGTTGGGTTCCCCATCAGTTGCAGGCTGACGGGCAGTGCACTGACCATTCTTCTGCTTTGGATCCTCTGTTTTATTTTACACAAAACTATTTGCTGAGTCAAAGATTGAGTGAATGATGAGTCTTCACTCTACAAGGGAAAATCGGTGCCCGCTGATTACCTAAAGAGGTTACAATTATGAAAATGGCTTAGGTAATCCTATTATAGCAAGACACAGAATTAAGTAAAGACTAATGACGCCACAGGACGGAAATCAGAGGGAAAATCAAAATTTCTTTACTGAAAATAAGTAACGAAGTCTTTTATTCTCAGTGAAGTGTTCTAAAGCTTTCAAATATATCTTACACCTTACTTC
>NW_007263829.1:0-321 GCF_000164805.1 Carlito syrichta | reverse complement strand
CCCTCCCAAAGTGCTAAGATTATAGGTGTGAGCTACCATGGCTGGCTAACTGTACAAAGTTTCATCACTGAAGAATCCTCTTATTTAGATGAAAACTTATTAGCTATCTCCTCCATCCTCCCACCCCCTACTTTTCTTACCCTCCTTAAGATTTTTTTTTTTTTTTTTTTTTTTGAGTTGGAGTCTCACTCTGTCACCCAGACTGGAGTGAAGTGGCCGCTCCCGGCCACTGCAGCCTCGCCTGCTGGGCTCCGGCGATCCTTCCGCCTCAGCCTTCCAAGTAGCCGGAATTACAGGCGCACGCTACCACGCCCAGCTGAT
>NW_007263828.1:0-450 GCF_000164805.1 Carlito syrichta | reverse complement strand
CAGAAGAATCCAGATCATCCAATAAAAGTCCAAATCAGATATAGAAGACAAAAAGATAATATGAAAACTCAATGAAACAAAAGCTGGTTCTTTGAAAGGATAAACAAGATTGATGATCCCCTAGCTAGACTGACCACAAAAAAGAGAGGAAAAGCCCAAATAACCTCAATCAGCAATACAAAAGATAAAGTCACAATTTACCGTGAAGAAATACACAAGATTATCAGATTACAAGATACAAGATTATGTATACTTGTATGGAAACAAGCTTGGAAACCAAAAGGAAATGGAGGATTTCTGACATCACACAACCTTCCCTGGTTAAAAAAAGAAGAAACCGAGACCATAAATAGACCAATAACAATCCAGGAAATTGACTATATCATAAGAAAACTACCTACCAAAAAAGCCCTGGACTAGATAGTTTTCCAGCAGAATTCTGCAAACTAT
>NW_007263827.1:0-788 GCF_000164805.1 Carlito syrichta | reverse complement strand
GGCCATGGCTATATTTGCTCCCTTTACCAGTCTGCAAGAAGTTGATAACTAGCTTATTAAGTTCCATAAAAAAATCCTGGAGAGACAAAATACAAAAGTATTTAAGAGAGCATAGATGATCTCAGACAGCTAGTACTTGCACTTACTAGTCATGTTGCAAGACACAAACCACTCTACAATCATAGTCACATATAAAATGAAGATGCTATTGCCAATTGTTCTGAGGTTTAAATGAGTTAATACATTCAAAGTGCTTGGACTAGTGCCAGACATTTATTAAAAACTGGAAAGAAAAACTGAACTGTAATTATTTACAGATAATTTTGGTGAGCAATATAATAATTTGTTCTTCTTATCCCTGAACCTAGTCCACTATTTAGGTGATCCTTTACCATCTGTAATTGATTTTATAATTATCCCCATAAGGATGAGCAGCTTTTAAGATGTATGCCCGTCCGTGCTCAATGGCTCACCCTGTAATCCCATGCTTTGGGAGGCAGAACTGAATGGATTGCTTGACCACGTGAGTTCGAGACCCGCCTGGGCAAGTTGGTGAGACATCATCTTGACAATAAAAATAAAAAAATTAACCAGGCATGACAGCGTGCACCTGTAGTTCCACCTACTTGGAAGGCTGAGGAGGAAGGATCGCCAGAACCCAGTGGGACGAGGCTACGGTGGCCAGGAGTGGCAACTGCACACCAGTCTGGGTGACAGAGTGAGACTCCAACTCAAAACAAAAAACAAAAACAAAAACATAAACAAAAAAAAAAAAGCCGGGCTCAGTG
>NW_007263826.1:0-638 GCF_000164805.1 Carlito syrichta | reverse complement strand
GAGCAACTAGACTCCAGCCATCTCCTGCCTAGTCCTCCCAGACTGCTGGAATTGCAGGCGTGGGCTACCTTGCCAGACCTTCTGGATCATTTTTGATGAAGGATCAAGGCTGGGCTCAGGTGCTCAACCTTGTCATCCCAGCCCTTGGGAAACCAAGTCCAGCGGTTGGCTTGAGACCGCAGGCAGATACCTGTGCAGGCATCTCAACAATAACTTGTCTCTACCCTCCATCCCAAATACGATGGGCATGTTGGCATGTGCCTGTCATTCCGGCTCCTCGGAAGGCCAGGGAAAAGCTCCACGCAGTCTGGTGGACCGAGATGGTGGTGTCCAGGTGCGAGCCACCACCCTCATCCTGGGTGATAAAGTGAAACTCTGACTCAAAGAAAAAAGGAAATAAAAAAGAGCATCCATATGTGTATGGAGTTAGGATCATCGTGAACTGACATGGATCATTTGTGAAGAAGGCCCCAGCCTTGGTCCTAGAATTACCAAAAGACAGTGGATTGGCAGACAATTGGGCTGTGACTTTGGGAGGCTGAGGAAGGGGAATGCTGGAGCCCAAGAGCTCGAGACCAGCCTGGGCCACTTAGAATAGACCTCGTCGATTCCTGGAACACAAACACTGGAGTCATGCG
>NW_007263825.1:0-399 GCF_000164805.1 Carlito syrichta | reverse complement strand
GGCATCTTGCATGCAGTAGGTAGCTATGGGTGTATGAGCCCTCTCTCCTTGTTGGTATTTTTCTTCTAGAGACACGATTATGCTAGGACTTTTTTTTTTGAGTTGGAATCTCACTCCGTCACCCAGACTGGAGTGCAGTGGCCGCTCCCGGCCATAGCAGCCTCAACCTGCCGGGCTCTGGTGATCCTTCCACCTCAGCCTTCCAAGTAGCTGGAACTACAGGCACGCGCTACCACACCCGGCTAATTTTTTGATTTATTGTAGAGATGAGGTCTTGCCAAGGTGCCCAGGCGGGTTTCGAACCCTCAGGCTCAGGCAATCCACTCACCTCAACCTCCCAAAGCGCAGGATTACAGGCTGAGCCACCGAGCCAGGCTAGGACTTTTTTATGTCATTGCT
>NW_007263824.1:0-419 GCF_000164805.1 Carlito syrichta | reverse complement strand
TCCTTACCATAGGAATCCTCTATGTTTGATTCCATTCCACTCCATTCCATTCCTCTCCATTCCATTACTAACCTTTCCATTTCATGCACCTCCACTGCGTTCCATTCCAATCATTCCTCTCCATTCCATATTTCTCTGTTCCATTCCATTTCCTTACTTTCAATTCCATTTCATTACTTTCAATTCCATTTCATTCTTCTCCATTCCATTGCATTCCATCCCATTCCTCTCTATTCCATGGCTCTAAATTCTTTATATCTCTTTACATTCCTTTTCTCTCCATCCATTCCTGTCTATTCCATTCCATGCCATTCCACTGCATTCCATTTGTCATTCCATTCTTCTCCATTTCAATGCATTCCACTGTGCTAAATTTCATTACATTTCTCAGCATGTCATTTCATTCCTATGCATTCCAT
>NW_007263823.1:0-704 GCF_000164805.1 Carlito syrichta | reverse complement strand
TAAGATGCTTTTTCCACCACTCAAGACAGTTATGAACTCATCAATTTTTGGTGCCTTTAGTGCTTCTGCCATTTATTGTTTCGCCTCTTCCACATCAGCAAACCGTTTCCCTTTGAGGATGTTTTTCATCCGGAAATGAAAAAAATAGTTACTCATGGTGAAATCGAGCAAATAAGGATCATGCCCTTTTGTTCAAAAACTGCTGAACCCTCAGTGAAGGTGGGCAGGTGTGATTGTAAATCACTCATCAGGAAATGGGCAAATGTGTGGAAAGAATTTCCAAAAAAAAAAAAAAAGAATTCACTGAAACCTGATGTAGCTTCTCACAACACTAACTGGTACACTGATGCCGATGGGTTCCTAATGGGAGAAGATTGTATTGCAAAGGGCCTGACTTCCAAAAAATAATATTTTTGGAAGGGGTTCCTTCTCATATTTGTAATGTTTTCAGTTCTTTCAGTTTAATTTCTCAAATGATTTCTTGAAAACTGTATTTTATATATTCATATTGTGCAATAAGTAGTTTTGAGATACTAAAATATGTAGATACATTTGCTTTCAGAATGAATTAAACTTAATTCACATTGTTTATTCAATAGCAACAGAAAAGCAGTTTATTAAACTCATGTAAAAGATACAAAGATGTGTGTTTACATAGATGGTGTTTCTGATAAATTGATAATAGATTCATTTTATTTTTGTGG
>NW_007263822.1:0-750 GCF_000164805.1 Carlito syrichta | reverse complement strand
CCAGCTGTCAACTTGTTTCCAGCTTGCTTCTACAGGCCTTTTGGTCTGGAGGAGGTTTAGCTTTGTGCTCCTGTGGCAGTGGCTCTCCCTGCACTCTGTAGGACTCTTCCTAGTGGGTGACATCAGGGGAAGTGGCTGCATGTGAATAGTACCAAGCTCTAAGCAGCCCTATGTAAGTTGGAGAGTTTCTCCTTACTTTCCTGCTTTTTTCACTTTTCATTTATAGAGCTGGGAGGTTCATCTTTGATGAAGGCAAGTGGTCCAATGGAGCACTTGCCCTCCTCTTTTCTGTAGCACCTCTCAGTCAAGCAGTAGCGTGCTTGGTTCTAGGTATGGAGTGATGAGCATGAAAGGGCCTGATTCTTGTCCTTATGGAAATTGAGACATTACTTGAATAATTACCTGACTACATATTAAGTTGCTCTGAAGGAAAGGTGTATAGTACTCAGGGAATGAAAGATAGGGTTGAGTTTGGCCTGGTTAGGGAAGTCAGGAAAGGCTTCCTGGAGGAAGGAACTTTGGAGCTGAGGGCTGCAGACAGAGTTGGTATATGGTGGCAGGTAGAAGTAGAGCATACTCCAGAACTGGCAGAGGCCAGGGCAGCTGGAACCCAGAGAGAGGTGAGAGGCCAGACCCTGCAGGATCTCTCACACCTTGGGAAGGACTTGGGTCTTCATCTCAAGATCTCTGGGAAGACATCAGAGAACTCACTGATGGTGTTGATACGATTGAGTGTATAACTGACTGGAC
>NW_007263821.1:0-832 GCF_000164805.1 Carlito syrichta | reverse complement strand
TTTAACTTTTGATGGTTTGAAATTGCTTTGTCTTATATCAGAATAGTCACACTTACTCTTTTTCTGCATTTTATTGCTAGAAAGATACTTTCCAACCTTTAACTTTGAGCCTACAGTTACCCTTTGCAGTGAGGTGAATTTCCTGGAGGCAGCAAAATGTTGACTGCTAGTCATTGGAGACTATATTAACTCATTTGCAACCACTGATGTGAATTCACGTCATTCCAAATTCTGTTCCTGGTTGCCAGAGATGTGAATTTACATCATTGCAAATTCTGTTTCTGAATGCTGCAGTGTTGCCATATGTATGTGTTATTATATTTTGCTTGAAAATGAATAGTCAGGCAAGGAGAGAGAAAGTTAATTGAGATGACTATTTGATATTTACTGTGCAATGTTGCTGATTTACATAGTTGGTAAAAAATCACAGATTGTCCATAACTTTGTTGCAATCAGTGTTGTATACTTGTATTTTGATAATTTCATGGATTTCAGACTTCAAAGTTAGAAATAATTTACCATAATTATGGAAAATAAAGAAACATATACTGCTGGTCTCGGTGGCTCAGCCTGTAATCCCGCACCTTGGGAGTCTGAGGTGAGTGAATTGCCTGAGCCCGCGGGTTCGAGACCCACCTGGGCAACTTGGCAAGACCTCATCTTTACAATAAATCAAAAAATCTGCCAGGCGTGGTAGCACACGCCTGTAGTTCCAGCTACTTGGAAGGCTGAGGTGGAAGGATCGTGGAAGCCCAGCTGGTTGAGGCTGCGGTGACCGGGAGCGGCCTTTGCACTCCAGTCTGGGTGACAGAGTGAGACTCCGAGTAAAAAA
>NW_007263820.1:0-782 GCF_000164805.1 Carlito syrichta | reverse complement strand
TCCACTCACCTCAGCCTCCCAAAGTGCTGGGATTACAGGCTGAGCCACTGAGCCCGATTTTTTTTTTTTTTTAGCATTTTTCTTTTTTTTTTTTGAGTTGGAGTCTCACTCTGTCACCCAGGCTGGAGTGCAGTGGCACGCTCCTGGCCACCACAGCCTCGACCCGCTGGGCTCCCACGATCCTTCTGCCTCAGCCTTCCGAGTATCTGGAACTACAGGTGCACACTACCACGCCTGGCTATTTTTTATTTTATTGTAGAGACGAGGTCTCGCCAAGTTGCCCGGGCGGGTCTCGAACCCGCGGGCTTAGGCAATCCACTCACCTCAGCCTCCCAAGGCATGGGATTACAGACTGAGCCACCAAGCCCGGCCTTTAATTCCATTCTTTTTTTTCTTGAGTTGGAGTCTCACTCTGTCGCCCAGACTGGAGTGCAGTGGCCGCTCCCGGCCACCGCAGCCTCGACCTGCTGGGCTCCGGCGATCCTTCCGCCTCAGCCTTCCGAGTAGCCAGAATTACAGGCGCGCGCTACCACGCCCGGCTAATTTTTTGATTTATAGTAGAGATGAGGTCTCGCCTGCCCAGGCGGGTCTCGAACCCACGGGCTCAGGCAATCCACTCACCTCAGCCTCCCAAAGGCGAGGGATTATAGGCTGAGCCACCGAGCCCGGCTTTTAATTCCATTCTTAATCTCTGTTCTTGGGTGATTATACGGCACATTATTTATAATTGTAGCCACTCAAATTACCCCTCACTCTTATAACAGGAAGAATGATTAACAAAA
>NW_007263819.1:0-682 GCF_000164805.1 Carlito syrichta | reverse complement strand
AAAGCGGAATATATGTGCAAAGTCTGCAAAGAGTGCAAATTTAGGATATGAAAAATGCTTAAAAGTTACTTTCAAAAAGCGACCTGCCACAAATGGGCTTTACACTGTCATCTTTTTTTTTAATCAGATCTGAAACCGCAAACTAATAGAACTTTCTTCTCTTCTTTTCCAGTAGGTGTAGTCCTTCCTTAATTTCAACTCATTACAAAATGCTTTATAGTCTAGGGCAGTGGAAGGAAGCCTGGTTCAAATTTCTTAAAATCTTCAGTCTCATAAAACCTCGGGCTCTCCTCCCTCTAAGATTCTGTGTTTTAAATAACCTCTTGGAGCCACTAACAGCTTTAACAATACACAGCTTCAGGCCTAAATTCTTCTGTCAGTGGGAGGCCCCTTTTTGAAAAGCCCCTGAAGGAATTAACTACTTACCTCATCACCCTTCTCTGGGTCTGTTTTCAAGTCTTTTGGAAAGTCAGAGAGAATTACTTTTTTTTTTTTTTTTTTTAGTTGTTGGAGTCTCACTCTGTCACCCACACTGGAGTGCATTGGCCACTCCTGGCCACCGCAGCCTCGACCTGCTGGGCTCCGGCGATCCTTCCTCCTCAGCTTTCCAAGAGGCCGGAATTACAGGCATGCGCTTCCACGCCCGGCTGATTTTTTTATTTATTGTAGAGATGAGGTCTCG
>NW_007263818.1:0-730 GCF_000164805.1 Carlito syrichta | reverse complement strand
TTCACCAGTGTGCCCAGGGTCACCCATACAGCTGGCGGGTCATCACCAACTCCAGGCCATGGTGCTGGTGCTGCTGCTTTCTCTTCTCCTCCTCATCAGGCCTGAGCATGGGGCCCCTTGCCATGCAGCATGGATTGCTGCCACAGCTGAAACCCCTTCCTTGGTTGACACCTTTGCAGGTTTCCTAAAAACTGACCATGGAGGAAACATTTCCTTCTCATCACCAGCAGTGGTCAGACACACACACACCCACAATTTATACATGAGCCTTGATATCTTCCTTCTTGCACAAAGATCATAAAACATGACAAAACTTCACCAATGGAATCACCTGGCTGCCACCGGGGCTGGGGCAGCTCTCTGAAAAACCAGTATCCCCTATGGGCACTGGAAGATTTTAGAAGCTGCCTCTATCATAGCTCTCTCACTTTACTCAAGGTCTTTTTTGGTCGCTGTACAGAAAAGGTGATGTAGGGAAACACTCATTTAAACTTTGTGACATTTGACTTACACACCAGGTGTAAGGAAAGTTGGGACTGCCATGTCCTTACAATGGTTAATCACAATGATAACCGAAAAGGGGTAAAATAATTGGTGGTCCAGTGGAATTTAGAGGTGTCTGATGTTCTGAAGATGAAACTTGCTTGTGTGAGAGGATCCCAAGGGTCAAAGTCAAATGCCATCTTTTGCCAACCACTCTGAGCTGCCTCCTGAGGCAGACAATAAGGAT
>NW_007263817.1:0-779 GCF_000164805.1 Carlito syrichta | reverse complement strand
AAAATCACTGAAAATTACTGTAAATCTCAATTTACAGTCTTTCATGAAAACACCAAGTAGTGTAAAATTATAACACTCCCAACTTTCTTTCAAATTTTCCTTTCTCACTTCTCTTGCTGTCAGTATATCTCACATGCATGACTGATGCCGTGAAGTGCTTCTCCTCTTCCAATGTAAGATTAAGAAAAGTCCTCTTTCTAACTCTGTCCACGTAACCTTCCTTCTCTCCTCTCCCAACCTCTGTCTGTCCCAAGCCTTTGTCCTGGAGTTACTTGGATTCTATGCTCACTTCAATGTTCCCCTTGCCCTACTCCACAGAAGAGTGGACTCTGCTGCATCTCTCAATGAAAAAGCATTATCAGTCGGGCTCGGTGGCTCACCCTGTAATCACATGCCTTGGGAGGCTGAGGTGAGTGGATTGCCTGAGCCCACGGGTTCGAGACCCGCCTGGGCAACTTGGCGAGACCTCATCTCTACAATAAATCAAAAAATCAGCCAGGCATGGTACTTCACGCCTATAACTCCGGCTACTTGGAAGGCTGAGGGGAAGGATCACCGCAGCCCAGTGGGTCGAGGCTGCAGTGGCTGGAAGCGGGCACTGTACTCCAGTCTGGGCGACAGAGTGAGATTCCAACTCAAAAAAAAAAGAAAAAAAAAACAGAAAAAGAAAAAGCATTGTCTATTTGTTTGACACAGTTTCTATTGACAACCATCTTGCAACAAGGTGAGGGTCAATCTGAAACCAAGAAGGGAAGGGCCCAGGAGAAGAGCCCTAGGTC
>NW_007263816.1:0-697 GCF_000164805.1 Carlito syrichta | reverse complement strand
ATGTCCAATAATACCACTGTGGTTTTTGGATTATAGTTATCACTTACACTCCTGAACAAGTGCATAATTGTGTTATGATAATTTAAATTAGTAGATTGCTTTGTCTAGTAAAAGCAGAGAAAAAAAGACAAACTCCAAACAATGCTTCTGAAACTTTATAGTTCTTAAAAAATTAACAAGTCCCACAGGTTCAAGACCCACCTGGGCAGCAAGACCTCATCTCTACAATAAATCAAAAAGTCAGCCGGGCATGGTAGCACATGCCTGTAATTCCGGCTACTTGGAAGGCTGAGGCGGAAGGATCGCCGGAGCCCAGCAGGTCGAGGCTGCGGTGGCCGGGAGCGGCCACTGCACTCCAGTCTGGGCGACAGAGTGAGACTCCAAAAAAAAAAAAAAGAAAAGAGAAAAGAAAAACTATTCACTTGACCGAGTTATAGAACCATCTCTCAAAAAAGCCAAACTCAAACAGTCAACCTGCTAAAAATATCTACCAATCTGGTTACTTTCCAGATTGTTTCCTAGACTAGAGAGTCAACTAATAGGAGCTTCAGAACCTAGGACTTTAAAAAAAGATCATTAAGAATGCATTCACATTAAAATGCCATATCCACCAGAAAATATACTATGCTATTTTCTGCAAAACCTATGTCCAATAATACCACTGTGGTTTTTGGATTATCGTTATCACTTACACTCC
>NW_007263815.1:0-634 GCF_000164805.1 Carlito syrichta | reverse complement strand
ATTCTTAAGTAAAATAGGACTCCTTTTTTCACATGGTAAGGAACACAGCACCTTTTGTTACAGATTGTTTTTTCAGTGTCTGCTTCATGTCATTTTGACATTTGTTTTTGTTGGGGGTGAGAGGGAGAGAGAGGCATAATTTGACCTGTGGCATTTGTTAATCCATGAAGTAATGCTTCTGTTATTTGTCATTCAGAAAACACTTCTTGGATACTTACAATTCATGTATATGCATGCATATGACTTGCAGTCATCTCCATGAGTTCTCAATAGCAAAATTGTTGTTCCAAAGATCCTTAGAAAGTTAAAACATTTTAAAAAGCAGAATAAGGAGTACTTTTTTTTTTTTTAAGCAGGACACAGTGGCTTATGCCTGTAATACCAGCCCTTAGGAAGGCCAAGGTGAAAGGAACACTTGAGCCCAGGAATTCGAGACCATCCCGGGCAACATGCAAGATCCTGTCTCTACCAAAAAAAAAAAAAAAATTTCTGGCTGGACACGGTGACTCATACTTGTAATAATCCCAGCAATTTGGGAGGCCAAGGTGGGAGGACTGCTTGGAGTCCAGGAGTTTGGGACCAGCCTAGGTAACATAGCAACCTCATCTCTGCAAAAATAAAAATAAAAAATTAG
>NW_007263814.1:0-684 GCF_000164805.1 Carlito syrichta | reverse complement strand
ACCTTGCTTCCCTTTGTGGAATACCATTCTTCTCTTCCTCCCTTAGCAGAATCTGGCTAACCCTCAGGAACTCAGTTTAGGCCTTACCTCCTGTGGGAAGCTCTCCTTGCTCTCTTAGGCTGGGTAGCCCCAGACACCCTCCAAGACAATACCAGAAGCATTGTAAGGTGATAGACATTACCCATCTCTCTCCCACTATCCTCAACTCTTGGAAGGCCACAGTGGAATCTCCACTGGTGTTTACCCAACCAGGACCAAGCATGGCCATGCTGAAAGCAGGTGTCCAGAGAGAGCCAGCGGGATGAGTGAGCAAAAGAGCTCAGAGTCAGTGATTTAGGAGTGATTCTGCTGAGGTGGCAGGATTGAAGAGAGGCTTTTCACCTGTTCTAGGGTTCCATGAAGCTGGAAAACTACATACCCCAATTGTCATGATTTAATACTGTAAAATAAAAGCAAACCCCTGGATTCTGGTGTCTCAGTATAAAAGGGAGGACAAAAATCTCCCTTTTTTATACTATTTTTTATTTTAAAGATATGCGGTACAATTCAGGGTGAGGTCTGTACCTGCAAGGAAGACTCTGGCTGTGGGTGGGGTCAAAAAAAGGTATGAATTTGGGCAGGTAAACAAGGTTTGTTAAACACTAAGGTAGAATCACAATACAGTACTCCTTCACATGTTACGTA
>NW_007263813.1:0-833 GCF_000164805.1 Carlito syrichta | reverse complement strand
CTAACCTAAGTTAATCGTCTTGCTCTTAATAGTTCATCTCACGTAAGATTTTTTTCAACTCTGCTTCAGACTTTTCTCCTAGTCTCTCTTACTCTCCATTTCTAACTTCCATCCACACTCAAGGCTCTCTTCCTCTCTCACTTGGACTGTTGGAGCTCTTACTAGACTTGTTGTCTCTAGCCTCTTTCCTCTTATCTCCAATACTTTCTCATCATTACTGGTGGAGTTAACCTCTAAAGCACTTCCTTGCTTGAAGAACTCCAGCTCCCACTGCCCTATTCCTTTGTAAGGCATTTGGTCTTAAGCTGATGTGGAACACATAACTTCATCAGCCCGTCACTCCCACCACATCGACACATGTGCTCTTCTGCCTCCGTTCCTGGACCCAGGTGAAGGCCTGGCCTCCCTGCTTTTCCTGGATGGTTCTCATCTCCTCCATCTGATCCTGCTCTCACAGCAAACTGATTCCTGGGCATGTAGCTGAGTAATGACCAGAAAGTCAGACGTCACCATTTTGGATGCTCTTCAAAATGGATTCTCCTCAGGCACAGAAGAAATTTCAGGATAGGTCTAACGTGCAGAGCTCCTGAGAAATTGTTAAAAAGTATCCGCCTTATTTTCACTGCAAGATTAGGGCTGAATTTAGACAAAAAATATGATTTCATCTATTCCTCAGATAAAGACGATCAAAACAAAGAGAAATAGCTAAATTTATTCATCTTCTTGTAGGTGGAGAATGAAGTCACTGTGGGTCTAACGTGGGCATTGTGTAGTGCCATTTGAAGTAAAAAAATACATTTTTCATGAGGTTGTATTAATTTAGGCATAAATAT
>NW_007263812.1:0-615 GCF_000164805.1 Carlito syrichta | reverse complement strand
CCGGATACAGAGTGGAACTCCTATGGATAATATAGATGCGTGCTGATAGACAGAGGAAATGAGTGCACTCAGTTGCCGGCGCTGGGACCCTCTGGGCTGGGGGTGTCTGGGGGGGGGGTCCTCTGGGATCCCGGACGAGCCCCCAAATGTTGTACCTGAATCCTGAATCCGAGAGACCACCAAAGAGCCAGCTCCGATGCAAATCACACAAGGGTCTTTATTCAGGCTCGAATCTAGGCTCATGTCTGTAACCGGCGCAGCGGTACAGGAACGAGAGCCCCGACCCAGTGCAGCAAGCAGCTTATATACACAGTTACAAGGGAGGGGAAAGAACTTTAAACTTGTTCGCACATGATTGGGTAATTTCTCCTACTGGGTATGGGGGCGTTTGGGATTGGTTGGTTTGTATGGTCGCGGGTCGCGGCTGACCGCGGCTGACCATCAACGGTCAGGCGGGCTGGGTGGAACCGGTTGGGACATCTGGAATGTGAGATTACTAGGGGAGTGGAGCAGGAAATGGGGCCAGAGGGTCTGCACCGTGACTCCATGATTTTCTTTTGGTATGTGAACTTGTTTACCAAAAGTATACTTCTGGGCTTGGGCGAGAAAGCAAGC
>NW_007263811.1:0-868 GCF_000164805.1 Carlito syrichta | reverse complement strand
GAGAATGACCCCACACTCAGGGACTTCCTGATTGGTTTATGGACCTTGAAATAAACCATCTTGAAATTCTTAATAATTTTTGAACAAGGGTCCTCAAAATTTCATTTTGTACTGGGTCCTAAAAAATTATCTTGGCAGTCCTTTACACCACAAACATGGCCCACAGATTACACTTGTGTTTACAGTGTGACTGAAACATTGGCACGATTGTTTGAGAAAAAGTAGACTGTGATTATGTATACAACCCAAGAACATCCCTATAGAAAAACTCTTCCTTGTGCAATGCCCTTGGGTCCCCTCCAACTGTGGCAGCTTTTCTGTCCTCTCAACAAATCCTGCTTTCCAAAAAAAAAAAAAAGAGAAAGAAAACTCTCCCTTGGAGATATTGACACAAGTGCATTTTGAGAGTGCTGTAACCAGGAAGTAGTGCTGGGTTGTCCTGAGATTGAGGTTGTTCTGTTCACTGATACTGATGGCTGAATTCATTGAAGGAGGTGAGCTTATCAGATGGGCTTAGCACAGGTGCCCCAACAACCTGTCCCTTCTAAAGCTATCTACCACTTCACGGGAAGTACTACATTGCATGTTGTGATAAAGAAAATAGTATCTTTTTAAAAGAATCAAAGAGCATGTTTCTAGTTAAAATTGTGGGAAATCTATAGGCCCTTGAAACCACGATCTGTTCCTAGGCAGGATATTAAGGATGTGGAATTGTCTAAGTTCCCAAAGACTGTAATTCCTCCCATATAATTGCACTTTTTCTTTTTTGTTTGTTTGTTTTTGAGTTGGAGTCTCATTTTGCCCAGACTGGAGTGCAGTGGCCGCTCCCGGGAACTGTAGCCTCGACCTGCTGGGCTCTGGCGATCCT
>NW_007263810.1:0-788 GCF_000164805.1 Carlito syrichta | reverse complement strand
CACTATACTATAATCTATAAGTTACTTAAATGACTTAATTTTTATTTATCCATTAACCTATTATGATTCAACATAGTGCCCTGTAATTCTATAACAATTAATTCAAAACTTATTCTTGAACTACAAAACCCTTACCATGACTTATATGAGTTTCATATATCTAAACTTTAATTTTTATATAATCTGATGATTGAACTTTAATACTATGCTATATCTTATTAGGCTAATACCTTATCATTAATTCTTTCATAAATCTTATGGTAGTTGTCATACTCTTGAACAAGGAAATGTATGGTTGCCATGACGATGGCCACGGGCTGAAGCAAACAGAGTTTCAGCATGTAACGAAACTAGAAAAATGTTCTGCCTGGCTAGAGGCAGGGCAATAAAACTATTACGGTAATTTAGTTTCTAATCTTAGCTCTAGGAGAAACTGCTTTCGGGAACAAAAGCTGACTGACCAGTCTACCAGGAAATAGAAGTTTAAAAATGTCTAGAAAGAAGTACAACTTAGAAGGGACAAAGACATATAAAACAATTCTGCTGTGCACTTTCCATCAGGCATATTGAGATTTACTTAAAAGTTTTGTATCCTAAATTGTAAGTATTGTTGCCATGTATGTACACTGGTCACTATTCATACGCCAATATTGTAGGTGTTAATGATATCCTAGTGTCAAAGGCGATCTTCTAGATGGGCCTTTATAGGCCTCAATCATGTAGCTATAGATGTTGGCTCCCAACAGGTACCCTTATTGATGTTATGACACATTTTAAGAAAGGAAAAG
>NW_007263809.1:0-497 GCF_000164805.1 Carlito syrichta | reverse complement strand
TCAAGCCTTTTATCTCCCAAATTTGCCTGTATATAATGGTTCACCCATACTTAAAGGTCTCTATTAGTGACAGATAATTTAAAATTTTAATCCTGGCCATGATTGACAACAATAACAAAAACACCATCTTAAAAAATACAAAAGTTGGGCTTATCCTGTAAAATATTAATGCTTAGGCTGGAAGCTGCACACTGCCAGGAGGTAAAGAGCTGTTTCCTGGGCCCAGCCCAGTTTACATAATCTCCCAAGTTTGACTTTGATCTGAAGGGAGCAAACACAAACTGTTTGAAGGCATTTAGAGGCAATGATTTATTTACAATCAACATTCTTCTTATCATCAGTTGTAAAACACAAGTCAAATTATCCCACCAAGTTTTTTTGGTAAATAACTTTTTTTTCTTTCTAACAACCTTATTAGACCTCATTACTACCATAAATTCTCCAGACAGACATTCACAATTATATCTGCACATGCAGAGTTCCCAAATAGCACACAT
>NW_007263808.1:0-739 GCF_000164805.1 Carlito syrichta | reverse complement strand
TAATCAAGTAACTAGCCAACTGGCTAGCTAGGTAGCTTGTTAGTTAGCTAACTATTTATGTCAGCTGGCTAGGTAGGCAGTTAGCTTAAGTCAGATAGTTAAGACAGCTGGCTAGCAAGCTGGCTAGCTAGGTAGTGAGTCAGTTAAGTCAGTTCACTAGCCAGCTGGCTAACTGGTTAATTCAGCTAGCCAAGAGAGCTGGCAAGCCAACTGGCAACGTAGGTAGCTAGCTAGTTAAGTCAGCTAGTTAGCTACCTGGCTAGCTAGTGATGTCAGTGAGTTAAATCAGCTGGGTATCCAACTGGGTAGCTGGTTAAGTCAGCTAGTTTAGTCAGCTGTACAGACACCTTGATAGGTAGCTAGCTAGTTAGATAAGTCAGCTTGCTGGCCCGCAGTCTAGCTGTTCAAGTGAGCTAGTTGTCAGCAAGCTTGCCTGCTGGCTAGGTAGATAGCTAACTAGTTAAGTGAGCTGGCTAGCCAGCTTGCTATCTAAAGTCAGCTCGTTAAGTCAGTTGGCTATACAGCTGGTTAGCTAGCTAAAAAGTTAGTTAAGTCAGATGGCTAGTCATCAGGCTAGCTAGTTATTTCAGTTAGTTAAATCAGCTGGCTAGATTGGAAACTAGATATATGTCTGCTAGTCATGTCAGGTAGCTAGCTAGTTAAGTCAGCTAGTTATGTCAGTTGGCTAGCTAGATAGCAAGCTAGGTAGCTAGTTACTTAAGACAGCTTGCTATTCCAG
>NW_007263807.1:0-815 GCF_000164805.1 Carlito syrichta | reverse complement strand
GGATTTGCAGCAACCTGGATGGATTTGGAGTCGAACATACTCAGCGATTTATCACAGAAACAAAGAACAGTGTTCCATATGTTCTCACTCATAAGAGGAACTTGAACAATTATAATGCTATAAGAAAGTGACTGGCCATAATGGGAAACTGTTGGTGGTGGGGTGGGTTGTCAGTTGAGGGGAGAGAGTGCTAGGGGAGAGAGTGCTAGGGGAGAGAGTGGCATGTCTCATTATCAGGGGTACCTGCATGATCAATGTTTGTATACCTAACACTGAATTGTATCTCACATCTTTACAATAATTTTTCTTTTTTTAAAAGGTTGCTAGCCAAGAGTTCCTTAAACACTGGTACTTCAAATCCTGAGTGAGGCTATTAAAAATATATTATCTTGGGCATGTAAATTTGTTAAGATCATCATTAAATTTTTAAAAATTAATGTTCTAATACTCTAAGTAACGGATTGGCAGTACTGGAATCTGACAGGGGAAAGGGTGCACACCTCATCAAAAAGGGTACCTGCATAATGAACATTTGTACACCTAACCCTGAATTGTACACCATATCTGTAATACAGAAATAAAAATATTTTAAAAAGTAAACACATACACTCACCTATTGATAATTACTTGAAAAATTTTACAATTCTCCAAAAATATAAAAAAAATAATAAAATCAGTGCTAAGTTTTAGGTAACTTTAATCTTTTAAAAAGTTTAATCTTGATAATACTGAGGCCCATGTTGTAAACATTGTTTGCAGTATTTCATTGTGCATGCTATGTTTGAGCTTATGCCTATTTTAAAAAATATATTCTA
>NW_007263806.1:0-737 GCF_000164805.1 Carlito syrichta | reverse complement strand
GTCGAGGCTGCGGTGGCCGGGAGCGGCACTGCACTCAATCTGGGCGATGGAGTGAGACTCCAACTCAAAAAGAAAAAAAAAAAGAAAAAAGAGAGAGAGAAATACTAGTAACGAAATGGTGTTGTGATATCCAGCAATTTAAAAAAAATAAATAGTTAAATTCTCTAACCCACTTCTCACAACAAAATAAATTTTAGATGCATTGAAGATTTAAGCATTAAAGGTGAAATAATAAAAATGTTCAAGAAAAGTCACAGGTAGTTATCCTGATTTCTTGGAGGGAGGGTGGGGTGAAGGCAGAAAGGCTTTTCTAAGCATATCAGCTAGTCTCCAGGAAAAGATGAGTCTGACTGCATGTGAGTTAGGAGCTCTTATTTGACAATCAAAAAAATGAAATCAAGTAAAACGACGAATGTGAGAGAGGCTAGCTAACATATTCAAAGCTACTATTTTAGCTGGGTGCAGTGGCTCAGTCTGTAATCCCACGCCTTTAGGAGGCTGAGGTGAG
Organism: Carlito syrichta; assembly: GCF_000164805.1. NCBI lineage: Eukaryota > Metazoa > Chordata > Mammalia > Primates > Tarsiidae > Carlito > Carlito syrichta. Next base: position 229 of record NW_007263806.1, on the reverse strand, counting down.
TGGATTGTCGGAGCCTGCGGGTTCGAGACCCACCTGGGCAACTTGGCGAGACCTCATCTCTACAATAAATCAAAAAAATTAGCCGGGGATGGTAGCACGTGCCTGTAGTTCCAGCTACTTGGAAGGCTGAGGCGGAAGGATCGCCAGAGCCCAGCAGGTCGAGGCTGCGGTGGCCGGCAGCGACCGCTGCACTTGAGTCTGGGCCACAGAGTGAGACTCCAACTCAAAA
>NW_007263805.1:0-383 GCF_000164805.1 Carlito syrichta | reverse complement strand
GATGGCTTCGTAAAATGATTTGGGGAGAGTTCCATCTTCTTCAATCGCCTGGAATACCTTCAGTAGGATTGGTATCAGCTCCTCCTTAAATGTCTTGTAGAATTCTCCTGGAAAGCCATCTGGACCAGGGCTTTTTTTTGTAGGAAGTTTTCTTATTATGTAGTTGATTTCCTTGATTGTTATTGGTCTATTTAGGGTCTCAATTTCTTTTTGTTCTAACCTAGGTAGGTTGTATGATGTCAGAAAGTCCTCCATTTCCTTAAGATTCTCAAGTTTGTTTCCATATAAGTGTACGTAGTAGTCTATAATGATCTTTTGTATTTCATCAGGGTCAGATGTGACTTCATCTTTTGTGTTTCTGATTGTGCTTATTTGGTTTTTTT
>NW_007263804.1:0-1164 GCF_000164805.1 Carlito syrichta | reverse complement strand
AAGAACACAAATCACTTTATAAAAAAGATACCTGCACACGTATGTTATCGCAGCATTGTTCACAATAGCAAGAACCTGGAAACAACCATGCTGCCCATCAAAAGAGGACTGGATTAAAAAAATGTGGTACATATACACGATGGAATACTACGCAGCCATAAAAAAGAACAAAATCATGAATTTCGCTGCAACCTGGATGGAACTAGAGTCTATAATACTGAGTGACCTCTCACAAAAACAAAAATCCGAATATCACATGTTCTCACTCATATAATGGACCTTGAACATCCAATGCAATACTATGAGAAAATGACGGATGGTACTGGGAAACTATGGGGGGGAGGGGGATGGGATTAACAGTAGCAAATATCTGTCGGGGGATGGGAAAACACTTCTTATCTACAGGGTGCCTGAATGAAACGTCATTGTACACCTACCCTTAACTGTACCCCACAAAACCATAATAAAAACTACTGATTAATGAAAAAAAAAAAAGAAAATATAAGTTTAACTATAGTTTTCATCCCTTAATAGGGACATGGCTCTGTAATTTAATAAAATACACATGAAGCGAAGAATAATTTAGTATATGTAAGTTAATTATATGAGCTGGCGTAATTCTCTTGTTTTTGGGGTTTGGCAGGAGTATATTATTGCGTTAGTAATACTATGGTAATGGGGGGTAGGGGGGGTTTGCGTATATAATCTTATTATGTATTATACTCTTTGCATAGTGTGTACGTGTATAGATGTTACCATTTCAAAACGTCTACAACTTAATCTTTAAGATATATGCCCCATGCACAAAATACCCATTTCACAATGGCAATTCTATCTTTCTAGTTACCCAGTCCTTCTATAGGTTCACAATTCAGATTGGCTCTTCTCATTTTCTCATACCCAACTTCCAATTTTCTAGAAACAAAACTACTTTGTCCCATCTTTAAAATATATCCATCATCTAGGCTGGGAACAGTAGCTCACACCTATAATCCCAGCAATTTGGGAGGTTGAGGTGAGAAGATCACTTGAGCTGAGGAATTCGAGACCAACCTGGGCAACTTAGCTAGACCTGGGCAACTTAGACTCCTGCTATATTTTGAGAATCTAATATTTCTACCTTAAAATACTGTTATCTATTGAGAAGGTCACTAATATTTGTTG
>NW_007263803.1:0-720 GCF_000164805.1 Carlito syrichta | reverse complement strand
TAGATTATGATTCATATAGCAAAATAAGAATAAAGATAGATACATAATAGGAAAGTTTATAGGAAATAATAAGAAATAATAAAATTAGTTATAAGTGTAAACGCCAATATATATTGCTGCTAAGAATTTATTTAGAAATATGATATAAAAGGGATGAGGGCTAAAAGGTTACAGTTAACAAGTTTTAGCAGATGTTGTTTCATTCCTGTCTATTGGTTTTAACATAATAGGAACAAAACAGGACAGGGAGGAACAAATAGATCATTGTAAGACGTTTAATTGTAAAAGAAAACATGATGTAAACATTTGTGGGCACATATGTGAGGGGGTTGGGAAGTTGAAAATGCCCTATATAAGCATGTAAAGATTGAATGAAATTTGGAAGAGTCCCGAACTCGACCCAGGAAGTTGACTTATGTCTTCTTCCTTTGCCGCATCTGATTCTCTCGCCTCAGGCCCTAACCCTTGTGTTGGAGCTGGACTCTAACAATTGACTACTTACTGTGTAGCAAGCAGTGTGCTAACTTCATTGTGTACCGTTATTTTCTTATATTTTTCGCAAAACTTTTTAGAAACAATAATATTTGCAGATAAGGTATCTGTGGTTCAGAGTTTAAGAAACGTGTTTAGGAGTTTTTTAGTTAGTTTTAAGAGTTATGAGTTAGAGTTTGCCCAAAATTAAGCTGATACTATTAGTAATATGATAATGTTTACTTCAGG
>NW_007263802.1:0-772 GCF_000164805.1 Carlito syrichta | reverse complement strand
GTGCTGCTCCTCCCTATTTCCTCAACACAATGGGTCGAAGGGCCCACTGTCAAGAGATTCGAGCCTGTGTCATGAATAATTAGCATACATGGGAGTTCAAATGTCGACTGAACTTCTATGGCAGAATAGCATAGAATAATAATACAGACACTTGGACTTGAATATGTTGTATCTTTGGCTCTTGTGCCAGCATGAGCTCCATGGAGCTCTTTCACACCATTACACAGAAGAAGGTGTGAGGTCTAGGAGCTACGCCTGATCCAGTGAAGGCTGCTCTTGAGAGCAGTGCCCAGGAAAGGAGGGACCTGGAGCCATACCAGACTGACAGTCAGTCACCCTGGTGTCATGGAGCAAGTTCCGCGGAAGGACCATGACCGGAACGGGAAGCAGGAGGCAGTTAAGGAAGGATGTAGCTTCTGATAACAAATCTCCAATGTGATACGAAATTGGAGTTTGCAGATCGCACACAAATATTACATTAGAAAAGAGAAACGGGCAAGAATCATCTCTCCAATACATCCAAAAATTAGCCGGGCGCGGTAGCACGCGCCTGTATTTAGAGCTACTTAGAAGGCTGAAGTTGAAGGATCGCCGGAGCCCAGCGGGTCGAGGCTGCGGTGGCCGGGAGCGGCCACTGCACTCCAGTGTGGGCGACAGAGTGAGACTCCAGCTCCAAACCATAACAGAAAATAGCCAGGTTCCGTGACTCAGCCTGTAATCCTGCGATTGAGGAGGCTGCGGGGAGAGGACAACCTAAGCCCGCGGGTTCGAG
>NW_007263801.1:0-991 GCF_000164805.1 Carlito syrichta | reverse complement strand
AGAGCAATGGGCAGAAAGAAACAAAGAGGTCAACCTCCTTGTGGGCTAAATATCAGTTCATCATTTGTTGTGCTCAAGCAATTGTGTTCAGGACAGGGCCCAAGGTACAGAGAAATTTGAACAGTTATTTACTGGAGTGGAACTAAGGCCTTAATAACGTATTACAGAACTCTGTTAGTTACTAATGATGAAGGTTTCATAGACTTAAATGGTGGACAACCATAGTCTTGGAAAACCAAAATTTCAAATTCAAATTTGCAGCCGGGCTCGGTGGCTCAGCCTGTAATCCCACACCTTCAGGAGGCTGAGGTGCGTGGATTGCCTGAGCCAGTGGGCTAGAGACCCGCCTGGGCAGCGAGACCTCATCTCTACAATAAATCAAAAAATCAGTCAGGCGTGGTAACGCATGCCTGTAATTCTAGCTACTTGGAAGGCTGAGGCGAAAGGATCACCGGAGCCCAGCAGGTCGAGGCTGCGGTGGCTGGGAGCAGCCACTGCACTCCAGTCTGGGTGATGGAGTGAGACTCCAACTCAAAACAAAACAAAACAAAATTAAAAAAACAAATTAAAATTTGCAAATGATAAATTATATTCAGGTGAAACAAAATGCTATAATATATATAAAAACTGTTGAGCTCTGTGCCAGGTAACAGCAGTTATTTCAATCTACCCTGTACAATTGTGGAGATAGGGGGAATTTAAGTTAAGGAAAATCAAAACATCCTAGACATATGCTTCATCTTCTTTCTGACCTGTCTTCATGCTCCCATGTTTTTAAAACCCTTTTCCATTTTTGTGAAATTATGTACTCAAGAGTAAATAATTTAAAAGTGAAATCAAGAGTGAACAAACATGGTTTAGCAGATTAGTGCTCTACAACACTACACTGAAGGACCTTATAAAATGTGACTTTTTGTGTGGAAGAGAGAGGATCAAAGGCAGAAGTCACATACCCACTGTCTTATACAGTGGGCTATGACTTCCTAGGAGG
>NW_007263800.1:0-382 GCF_000164805.1 Carlito syrichta | reverse complement strand
CTAACTAGATAGCTACCCAGCTAACAAGTAGACTTAAATAGTAAGCTGCCTTGATAGCTAGCTGACAACCAACTAGATAACTAGTTAGCTTAATAGTTATATAAAGTGCTAGCTTGCTGACTTAATCATTTGATTTGTCTCGTTTTCTTATAAGGCTAGCTGACTCATGCAACTGACTTAACTCATTAGCTATCTAGCTAGCTAGCTGAACATCCAGCTGACTTAACTCGTTAGCTAACTAGCCAGCTAACCTACTCAACCAGCTGACTCAATCCATTTGGTAACCAGCTAGCTAAGTGACTCAACCAGCTGACTTATCCCGTTAGTTTTCTAGCTAACTACCTGACTCAGCCTGCTGACTTAACCTGCTAGCTAACTAGCT
>NW_007263799.1:0-324 GCF_000164805.1 Carlito syrichta | reverse complement strand
GAAATGGAGAAGAATGCAATGCAATGGAGAGGATTGGAATGAAATGGAGAGGAATGGAAACAAACGGAGAGGAATAAATCGGAAGGAAATGGAATGGAATGGTGAAGATTGGAATGCAATGGAATGTAGTGGAAGGGATTTGAATGAAGCAGAATGGAATGGAATGGAATGGAGTGAAATGGAATGTAAAGAAGAGCAATGAATGGAATGGAATTGATTGAAGAAAAATGGAATTGAATGGATTGAAATGGAAAGGAATGGAGAAAAATGGAAAAGAATGGAAAGAATGTACAGGAAAGGATTGTAATGGAGATGAAGGAAATG
>NW_007263798.1:0-736 GCF_000164805.1 Carlito syrichta | reverse complement strand
TCCCCAACTTGAACATCTTTCCTACTTTCACATATTTTATGTTTGTTCTATTCACAACCACTATATTTCTCTCTCATTGCAGTATTTTCTTCTAGTCAATCTAGAAACATCTTTCCTTATGACATTACTTACAGTATAGGATTAAAATTTTATTATATTTATATATAGTATTATATATTAATACATTTTATTTCATTCTTTTTAATAGTATTGCATTAAAGCACTGATAATTAACAACTATTTCTTTTTTTATATTCATTAAACAGTATTTTCTTTTGAACTGATAGGCAATTACATAGTGGCTAAGTGCAATTTATTTCTGTATTACATCTTTAGTATTTTTGCATAAACAGACTGTAAAAGTAATCTGAAAATTTAGGTTCTCAGAATTTAGAAGAGAAAAACAAAAACAATAGATTGAAACTAAGATGCATATGTGCTATCTCTAAATGTACAGATATATATGTTTTTTCTGTTAGGTATCTGCTCGTTTTAATATGTGATAATGTCATTTTGTCTTGCACATGTAAAGCTTAACTATAATCGTCTTTTATGTTAAAAATGACAATTACTGTATTCTGTGTATGTTCTGCTTTAAACTCACACATATATTTCACCACTTGCCTTTTGATCTTATGTCTGTGTTTTAAAAACAATTCAGCATCATTTACACAATTTATATTGTGGCTACACTATATACTTAATAATTTATCATCACTGATTTCCACCATGTTTG
>NW_007263797.1:0-421 GCF_000164805.1 Carlito syrichta | reverse complement strand
TTGGGTAAATGATCACAGAGTGAATCACTTTGCCAGTCAGGTCACTCTGGGAGTATTGGACTCTTGCCTGGGCTCCAGTTTCACTTCATGTCTTCTGACAAAGCAGGCATACGTCCCAGGCCCCTGGGAAAAACAGTGGACTTCAGAACATTCTCATGGGAAGAAGACCTTCCTGAACACCAATTAGGCTCCCCAGGTGGTTTGGGGTTCTTGGGCCACAAGGTCAAACATGTCTTCAGTATAAGTTCCACTGAAAGACTGCTGCACCATGTTCTCTCTCTGTTACAGGTGACCCTATGTTTGTTGATATTGTTTTTTTAAAACAGCTTCCTTGAGATATAAATGACATACCATATACCAGTCTTAGAACATGCTTTTGTTTTCAAAAAAGAAAGTATGGACCAGGTGTGGTGACTCATGC
>NW_007263796.1:0-795 GCF_000164805.1 Carlito syrichta | reverse complement strand
TACATGTGAAGTATAGACATAACATGCTCGGCTATGCTCATTCAAGCCGTACCTTGAGAATCGTGTATTACACCGTACAGCACACAAGAATCAAACTGCTGGAAAATACATCACAATGCAGGCAACATTTGACACAGCATTTCCCAAGCTGATGCACACTCACAGCCAGCAAGCCAAGCCTGTCAGCTCTTCCTCGTAAACGCCAACGGAAGAGCAATGGCTTTGGATAGGAGACGGACAGGTCAAATCAAAAACACTTTCGAATTCAATAGGTGAACAAATCATGCTTTCCCAAAGATGACAGCGAACCGGTCATGTCGCTCAGTGTGGCACCATGGAGTTGTGCACTTTGTATACAGGAAACGTTGCACACAGCTCGGCTAGGCCTTTGCATTCAATGTCGGATAATACACGCTGAAAAACAGGGAGAATCAGGCGTCACGCCAAAGACCAAGCCACTATAATACTTGTTGCCCCCCCATTCAGTGACGTGCCGTTTTGAGGAATGTCTCCCATGGAAGACTGTTGTTTTCCGGAAAGCAAACAATGGCTCTCGGGCCTCGTTGGCAAATGAACCCGCAGAGCCATTGTATTCCGTGTGAGACGCCCGTGTCAAAAGAGAAAACTTTTCAGCATTCTCCGCTGAATGAAGCATGCTTGGCTACCCATGGCTGTGGAGATCTGGATCCAGTCAGTGCAGCAGCTGAAGTTGCACTCTGGTCACTAAATCCTCCCCGCCTAGTATAGTGCATATACAGGAGAGCTCTGAGAATCAGGGAGGAGAGCACGCACAGA
>NW_007263795.1:0-817 GCF_000164805.1 Carlito syrichta | reverse complement strand
TAAGATGCACGAGTGGAGAATTTATTTCAGAGTATATGGCTTTCTAACTTGATTTAAAATTATGATGTATGAGTAACAATGCATTTTTTTATTTTTAAGCATTTAGCCATATAGACTGATTTCTACCAAAGATAATGTATGCACATGGATAATGGCCAGTTTACATGCATTAGCTTATCTCAAAGTGAATTCTTTTTCTCCTCACCCCTTTGTGGACCTTTTAAACTGTCTCCTTATCTTTGACTCTAGCCTCTAACTTCTCATCATGTTCTTTTCCATTATTTTCTTAAAATGCATATCAAACTTGGCCCATCGTTTCTTTGAAATCCTCTCATGGACATTCTTTGACTATAGCAACAGAGCTTTATGTTCGCTCTTAAGATTCTGATCTACCCAAACCTCTGTTTCCAGTGTTATTTCTCACATCCTTTTTCTACTCCACTTTGGTGATCACACTGGCCTACTAGCTATTTCCTGAATGATAATTAAGTCTTGCAACCACCCTTTATTGAGTATTCTGAGCATAGCCTTAATACAGACATTTCATCCAAGCAACTTTTAGAGACACTTAGAATTTCTTAAAGGAAATGGATGATAACACAGATAATTATAGTATGTTATATGTTAGGATAGATTATTCAGAGAACCATCGGATTATATAATACTTAGTCACCTAACCCAGGTGTGGCAGCTAAGTGAACTCTTAGATGAGAACTGTGTCCCTGGGAGCGAAGGTAGGTGAGTATTTCAAGCAGAAGGAATTATATGAATAAGGAGGTAGGCAGAATTTTTATTATTTGAGGAATTAATGTTTTGG
>NW_007263794.1:0-626 GCF_000164805.1 Carlito syrichta | reverse complement strand
AATTTTTTAAAAAAATCACGTTTCCCTAATAATTGATGATAGCATGGAACAGCTATTCCTTCTGTGTTTTGCTAGGAATGCCTCTTTCTAGTTGATTCTTAGAAAACTTATATGAGTGCAGGGTGTGAGCTGCCCCTTGAGGTCTAAAAGCTGATTTTAAATTCCGATTTGAATCTGATTCTGACCTGAAATTAGATGTTTAATCTATGGTAGGTTATAAGGGTAAAGAAAAAAATAATTGAAGTGCTTCACCCAGAAATTAAACTTGCTTCCTTTATTTCCTTACCTATGACACACTCTAGATGACTAAGTAATCTGAAAAAAAATGTGATTGCTTTTTGATAGATTAAAAAAATAGTTTAAATCAACATCATTTATGAGTTTTATCCTAGCCCCAATTTAAACTGTAATATGAAATTGAATTCTCTCCTCACAGTAAATATTTAATAGGTCTTTGCCACAAATTTTCTATACACAAAGTTCCAGGAGTATCTAAAGAAATGTCTTTTGAGAATAAAATTCATTTCCTTTTGATGCAATTAAAGTAACATGCAGAGTGTCACTGCAATTGCAATACTCAAATTAAAACGTAAATACAAGTGTGGTGCAGGGTCTCCCTGTCTCAG
>NW_007263793.1:0-889 GCF_000164805.1 Carlito syrichta | reverse complement strand
GGTTAAGCAGTGGTAATGCTCACAGACAAGCACGGATGGAAAGCGAAGTCCTGATGAACATTTATTGTGTCAATACCTCATTTTACTGTGCTGGGGTCTCAGTTTGCCCCACTGGATAATCCACTGAAAAAAAGGGATTGCATTGGGAAGAAAAGAATAGTTTTCTGCATTCTTCCTCATCTCTTGAACATATCAGAAACTTTCTAAGAGGCAGTGTGAAGAGCCAGAGAAGTCTGAGATTGCCTGACTTCATGTTGTGGAAGGAAGATTCCTAAGCCACATGAAAACATCTATCAAACACTTGTCCTTCAAATGGTGTGAAAAACTACAGCCAAGATAGCAGTTAGCATTCACTGATGTCTGTATTAAAGACTGTCATACCCCAGAAAGTTACATAGACTTCCTGTGATCAGCTTCCTATGTGCCCCAGTGCCTTACTGATCCTTTGTATACTTGCCTTAGTGATTTGTACAAAAGACTGGGAGGAGGAGAAGCTGCCAGTGTCCTCGTATACCTTAATGAAGAGGCCTTCTTAGGTACAGTGCAAAGCAAGCATTTGTTCTGTATTTTTAGAGCCAAAATTGTTATGAGCAATATTCATTAAATGTCCGGTTTGTGTCATTTTCCCAGATTTTGAAATCTGCTCTGGATATACCTAGTTTGAACCACTTCAGGTTGTGAAATGTATTGGGTTTTCTCCCATTATTACTGTAAAAAGAAGTTTTGAATCTTCTTGTTAATGAACTGTGGATTTTCCCCCCAATTTCTTAAACAAAAAATGCTTGAAGATCGTCTTTGAGTGTAAGATCTGCCTTTTCAGGAAGGAAGAGTTAGTTTGTAATGTTAAGAAATAAAGTCCTCATTCAATAAAAGTTGAAATCATCTTTTA
>NW_007263792.1:0-596 GCF_000164805.1 Carlito syrichta | reverse complement strand
TTTGAGTCCCGCCTGGGCAGGCGAGACCTCATCTTTACAATAAAATCAAAAAATTAGCCTTGGCGTTTTAGCGCATGCCTGTAATTCCGGATACTAGGAGGGCTGAGGTGGAAGGATCGCCAGACCCCAGCAGGTCGAGGTTGCGGTGGCCGGGAGCGGCCACTGCATTCCAGTCTGGGCGACAGAGTGAGACTCTAACTCAAAAAAAAAAAAAAAAGAAAAAAAGAAAAAGAAAGGGGGTAAGGATTAAACAACTATTCCTAGGATACCACGTTAACTACTTGGGTAAGAAATTCAATAGAAGCCTAAACTTCACCGAGTGACAAACTTGAAATTTAAAAAAAAGCCTATATATATATATATATAGCCACACAGCAGCCATAAAACATGCGGGATCAAAGACAGAGGAACCAGAGACATATTCAACAGGAAATTAGCGAAGTGCAGGGCCATTCTTGATATTTTCCTAAAGTGCAAATGAAATGAGATAACGTACGTATAAAAAGTATCAAAATTATCTAACTGAAAAATTTTCTCTAAAAATTATCTTAAAATCAATGATGGGCATGGTGGTTCAACCAAAAAAAAAATTATCT
>NW_007263791.1:0-938 GCF_000164805.1 Carlito syrichta | reverse complement strand
CCCATTCCAATGAGTTATTGTCTACATTTTTCTTTGGATGTTACAGTTTTCATGTCTTTTCCTAAGCTTATTTAGAGTTTATTAGGAAATGGAAAGTAGAAAGCAGATTTGAGAGACATTTAAAATTGACTGCTAGATGCTCTGGGAGGAAGGGAGAAAATGTGGATGGGGAGGGGGTGGAGAGGAGAAAGAGAAATCAAGGAGGCTGCCAGGGAAGGCACCAGTAAGAATGGCCATCATTAACATAACAAACAATAACAGATGCTGGTGAGGATTTGGGAGAAAAGGAATGGTTTTACACTGTTGGTGGGAATGCAAATTGGTGCAGCCTCTTTGGAAGATGGTGTGGAATTCCTGAAAGATCTAGAAATTGACCTTCCATATGACCCAGCAATTCCTCTATTGGGAATATTCCCGGAGGAACTCAAATCATTCTACAAAAAAGATACCTGCACACGTATGTTTGTTGCACCTCTATTCACAATAACAAGAACATGGAACCAACCATGTTTCCCATTGAAACTGGATTGGATTTTAAAAATGTGTTACATAAACCGGGTTTGGTGGCTCAGCCTGTAATCCCGTGCTTTGGGAGGCTGAAGTGAGTGGATTGCCTGAGCGCACGGGTTCAAGACCCACCTGGAAAACTTGGTGAGACCTCATGTCTACAATAAATAAAAAAAAGTAGCCAGTGTGGTAGTGCACACCTGTAGTTCCAGCCACTTGGAAGGCTGAGGTGGAAGGATCGCTGGAGCCCAGCAGGTCAAGGCTGCAGTGGCCGGGAGAAGCCACTGCACTCCAGGCTGGGTGACATCGTGAGACTCCAACTCAAAAAAAAATGTGGTACATATACACAATGGAATATTATGCAGTCATAAAGAAAGACAAACATACAGACTTTGTCACAACTTGGATGGATTTAGATCGATCATACTCAG
>NW_007263790.1:0-821 GCF_000164805.1 Carlito syrichta | reverse complement strand
AGGATGAAAGAAGTGGGTTGAAACATAGAGACATACAGTGAGATAGAAGGGATACATTTGATATCAATCACAGAATAGAGTGTACTTAACCAAAAAAGTATTGTATTTGGCTGACGGACAGCTACATATCTTGAGCTGATACCTTCATATTATGTACGTGTAACAAAATTTCACACCTACCCCATATACTCATATAAATAAAAATAAGAATAGAAGTGGAGATATGCAGGCTCACCCCACCTCCAGAAGTGATTTCTCTTCAAAATACCAGATTACCTTCTCTTTTTCTCTATGGACAATTGCTAATGACTACCATGAGCTGGATATATTTCCAGGCTCTGGGAATGCAGAAGCTCACAAGAGGTTGTGCTCAAGAGTTCAGGACATGGAAAACAGCACTGGCCCTGCTGTGTGGAGAGTTGGGAGGAGTGGAGAGCTGCTGCTGTGGGGTCCCTAGGGTTCAGCTGACTTGGCTCCATCAAGGATGTCTTCAGAGCCAAGTTGTGAGATGGCCCTGTAGGATTTGAGGGACCAGCCAGGTCATTGACCATGAAGGACTTTTTGGTTGGAGAGTCATGTGCAGGGGCTCAGCAGGCTTTGGAGGTAGAGGGGGTGTGAGGAGCAGCCGGTGGGTTCTGTGCTGGGAGGAGGTGAGCCCAGTGTTGTGAGAGGGAAGGCTGCAAGTGGGTAGGAAGGGACTGCACATGGAGGACTTGGTGTCAGTCTGAGGAGTTCACCCAAGTCTGAGGTGCAAGGAGCTCTTGAAGCCTTCTTAGACAGGGAGTGAGGAGATGAGTTACCCTAACAGATTTTGAATGGTG
>NW_007263789.1:0-700 GCF_000164805.1 Carlito syrichta | reverse complement strand
CTGAATGTGAATGAACTCAATACACCACTGAAAAGACACAGAATGGCAAAATGGACAAAACATCATGAGATCACAATATAGTGTCTCCAAGAGACTCATCTCAACAGAAAGGACACTCACAGACTCAAAGTAGGAGGATGGGAAACAAAATTTCGGGCAAATGGAACATGCACCTTCTCAGACCACAGTGGAATAAAAATGAATATCAACACCAACAAAGACATGGTTTGGGTTCCCCCCAAACCCACAAAGACATGGACACCAAACAGCATGATGCAAAGTAACTCCTTGGTCAACACGGAAATCAAAACAGAGATGAAAACCTTCCTGGAAAAAAATGAAAATGAAGAAACATGCTACAAAACCATTGGCATGCCATGAAAACAGTAGTAAGAGGGAAATTCATATCACTACAAATACACATGAAGAAAATGGAAAGATCATGTTAACAGCCTAACAAGTCACCTAAAGAAGCTGGAAAAGTAAGACCACCAAAACCCTTACTTCAGCAGAAGAATCCAGATCACCAAACAAAAGTCCAAATCAGATATAGAAGACAAAAAGATAATATGAAAACTCAATGAAACAAAAGCTGGTTCTTTGAAAGGATAAACAAGATTGATGATCCCCAAGCTAGACTGACCACAAAAAAGAGAGGAAAAGCCCAAATAACCTCAATCAGCAAAACAAAAGATAAAGT
>NW_007263788.1:0-806 GCF_000164805.1 Carlito syrichta | reverse complement strand
AGCTGACTAGCTACTTGACTTGCTAGCTGTTTTAACTAGATAGCTGACTAGCAACCTGACTAGCTAGCTGACTTAACTAGCTAGCTGAATAGTTAGTTGACATGCTGCTTGACTTAACTAGCTAGCTGGCTAGCTAGCTGACATAAATATCTGACTAGATAATTGGCTGGCTAGCTGGCTTAACTAGCTAGTTACCTGGCTGGGTAGCTGGTTAGGCAGCCAGCTAGCTAGCTAGAGGGCTGGCCAGCTGGATGGCAAGCTGGCTTAAATAGCCAGCCGAATGTCTGAACAGTGAGATAGCAAGCCAGCTTAACTAGCCAGCCACCCTGCTGGTCAGCCGGCTAGCCAGTTGGCTTAGCTAGAAGGCACCATACCCGACCAGCCTGCAAACAAGCAGGCATAACTTGCCAGCCACCTAGGTAACCAGCCGACTAACCAGGTGACCTTAATAGCTAACATAACTAGATAGCCATCCCCTAGCCAGATGATTAACTATCCAGCCACCCAGCTAGCCAGACGACTAAACAGCTCCCTTAACATGCTGATTTAACTAGTCAGCCAGCCAGCTAGCCAGCTGACTTAATTAGATAGCTACCCACCTAGACAGGTGGGTAGCCAACTGACTTAACTAGCTGACTTAACCAGTTAGAAAGCTGGCCAGTCAACTGACATATCTCGCTAGCTACCTAGCTAGCAAGATGTCTAACCACTTGAATTAACTAGCTGACTTAACCAATCAGCCAGTAGGCTAGCCAGGTGACTCAACTAGCTGACTTTAACCTGTTAGCCAGATGGCTAGCCAGCTG
>NW_007263787.1:0-767 GCF_000164805.1 Carlito syrichta | reverse complement strand
TGAGACTCCCACTCAAAAAACAAACAAACAACAAAAAAAATGACTGCTATAGCAGGGTTCATATGTTTAAAAGTATTTCTAAATTTCTTGTCACAGAAGTTCTTTTTGTTCCTTCCTTTTTTTTCATTTTATTTCTTTCCTCCTCCTCCTTTTTTTTTTTTTTTTTGAGTCTGGTTCTTTTGGCCAGGTTGGAGTGCACTGGCACACTCATAGTTCACTGCAGCCTCAAAGTCCTGGGCTCAGGCGATCCTTCCACCACAGCATCCCAAGTGCCTTGGACTACAGGTGTGAGCCACCACACCTGGCTAATTTTTTTTATTTCTTGTAGAGACAAGGTCTTGCTATGTTGCCCAGGCTGGGCTCAAGCAGTTCACCCACCTCGATCTCCCAAAGTGCTGGATTAGTCACAAGACACCATCTGTTCTTTTTTCTATTTATTTACTGAATTTCAAAATAGGCTAAAACCTTATTAAACAAATGTTTGAGAACCAAAGAAGTATGATTAGGAAGAAAGAAAATCTGGATTCTCCAGATTTTAGTCTGGATTCTGACTGTACAGGTAACAAACCAGCTAGCTATGTTACTTGGAAAAATTTACCAGAGTTTTTTGGTCCTTAGGTTTTTAACCTGTAGAACAGGGTTAAAGGCACCTATTCTGTTGACTTCACAGGATTATTGCTAGGATCAAATCAGGTAATGGGTGGAAAAGCATCATGTAATCAGCAAAGTGCTATATAAGTGTAAGGTTTGATGCTGTTTTCTGTAGT
>NW_007263786.1:0-328 GCF_000164805.1 Carlito syrichta | reverse complement strand
TCACCTCAAGACTAGGACCAACACCCTGGGCCCTTGTCACTTCAAGGCTAGGACCAGCACCCTGGTCCCCTGTCACCTCAAGGCTAGGGCCAATACCTGGCCCTCTGTCACCTAAAAAACCAGTACCCCAGCCTGCCTGTCACCTTGAGCTAGGACCAGCTCTCCAGCCTGCCTGTCACCTCAAGACTAGGACCAGCACCCTCACCCCCTGTCACCTCAAGACTAGGGTCAGCACCCCAGTCCTGTTACTTCAAGAACCAGTTCCCTGGCCTGCTTGTCACCTTGAAGCTAGGACCAGCACCCCTGCCTCCTGTCACCTCAAGGCTAG
>NW_007263785.1:0-373 GCF_000164805.1 Carlito syrichta | reverse complement strand
AGGTTCTTGTCCAGGGATGCCTTCCAGCTGTGTCCATCTTCTGACTCTTCCAGGGCCTCCTTATCTGCCTTGGGCTGCTAGATGTGGACTTCCTGACTTAACTCTAGATGACCTCTGAGAGTCTTGCCTTGGGCTGTCTTTCTAGATCCTTCTACCACAGGCTGCCTTGGGTAGATCATCTGCCCTTGTTCTGGTCCCAGGCCCAGACCTGGCTTTCTTGGTTCGTGTCCTGGCCTGGTCATCTTATTCTCTGTAGGAAGGAGTTGGAGCATCAATAGTTTTGTAAATGACCACGGATTGCTAATGATGTCTTATTTGATTTCTTTCTCTAATGAGTTCAGCCTGTAGTTACCAGTGACTTTGAACATGGGTT